>NC_041384.1:248674587-248712078 GCF_002162155.2 Triticum dicoccoides | reverse complement strand
GGTAATACATACAGATTCGTTTGCAAATGAAAGAAGATTCGTTTGCATTCTCAAATGTAGGCGCACCAGGCAAACCAGGGTCGTGTCGGGGTGGACGCTACTTTGGTGCCTTAAAGGCAACTGCCTTTGGGTCACTGACATGTGGGCCAGCCACCTATTGGGCCCATATGTCATGGACACAAAGGCAGGTGCCTTAAGGCACCGAAGCATAGTCCTGTCGGAGTGGTCGCGTGTGTCGGACGGACGCGTAGCACCCAGCCACCCACCCCCTCCGCCACCAAAAAAAGGACGACGACAATATAAGTTCACGCTTCCACGTTTCGGATTGAAATATCTGGCGGCCCCAATTCCAGCCCTGCAAAATCTCTCTTCTCCACCGTCCCCTTCCGCGCCCAGATTGCTCAAATCCCTAATTCGCCGCCAACCCTCGAATCACCCCTCCTCTCGTCTCTTTCCCCACCATTCCCCACCCCTGTGCCTGACGACAACGACGAAGACGATGGTCGCGCTTCACCACCGCACCGGAGCTACCTCATCTACGCCCTCGTCCACCACACCTGGTGGTCCACCGACAACGTCGGCCACCGCAACCGACGTGCCTCACAGACACCGAGTTCCACCGCATCAGGTGCGCTTCACTGACGCCATCTCCCAGCTCACCGGGGCTACTTCACCGAGCACATCGTCGCACCTCCGCCCCCCAAGGCCATTGGGGCTTCACCAACGGTCTCGTCCACCGCATCGTAGCACTCTGTTGCCACTCAAGATCAGCATCCGTGCGCAGCCAGCCAACGCCAGTGCATCACCCTCAATGGCTCTGAAGTGACCCGCACTCTAGCTAGGCGAGCATCCCAAACGCCAACCCGAACTAGGTATCCACACATCACTCCCTTGTGCACTGTTCCGACGATGTTTGGATATCCTTTCACCGCTCTCTTAGCTTACACGCCTATGCAACTCTGACCTTAACTCTTATTTCTTCTGGAGATATCATCTGAAACAAGCAAATCCATATTTTAGCGAAGCATGATGGCGCTACGAGATCTGGTACACATCCTGCACACCCGTATAACCTTGTAAGTATCTGTCCTCCGGTACAACATCAAGGTTGATTCCTCTTATTTGATCAACCATTCGCCGTGTCAAAAATGCAGAGGGGGATGCAAGGAGCACAAGGCCTGCACATCCAAGAAAGTGGTAACATGGACTTGTACATGGAACATCCCAAGCGCAAGCAGAGCTGCAGTGAGCCTGTACAACGAGCTAGCGTAAGTCCCTACATTTCATTTAATTCGTACTGGCATTCGTGTATGATTTGTGTGCAGTGGCTGATCCATGAATTCAAGTTACCAGGGGCTAACATTTAACTTAAAAAGACGAAGGCACTTGCACTCCGGAAATCAACATAACTTGAGAAATGTGAAGCTACATGCACTTTGAAAACCACCTAATGATCCAAAGTAGTTCAGATTATAAACACTAAATGATGCAAGCACCAAAAAACACAAAATGCAACATGGTGTACAAGGACTACAAACATGGTCTGTACCTACTTGAGTTATTCGTTCTCTGGCTGAAAATATCAAAGTGTAATTGCACGTATAACCAGTGCGCAAAATGCATATCAATATATCTATCCTGCACAAGTATGCCAATAGTTTCAAACAACAGATTAGAAACATATTTATGCTGTGTTGTCATGATACGGGGACTTTTTGGTAGATGGCCTTGATATTTCCTCAAGCTATGAAAATGCACTATAATTTGCTTGTCATCAATGCCTGCAAATCTCTGTCTCTCTCAACATAGTAGATCATCATTAGACACTAAATCCTTCAATGAGCTTGCAAAATGGTTGCATTAGATCCCTCATTAGACACTATATATTCATCACCAGGAGCATGTAAAATGTTTGCATCAAATCCTTCATTAGCAGTCTGTTCATTAGACACTTCAGGATCAAGAACAACATGAGCTTGTATGTTTGCACTGGAAACTTGATTAGATACATTAGATTCAGTCAGTTCAGTATTGATTGGGGGAGTTATAAAATAAGTAGAAATTGGTTTCATTTTCTCATAGATTCCCTACATACAAGCAGTTTTACAACACTGTCAGGTTTAACTATTGGCCAGAAATTGAAGAGCTGAATTAGATATAATCAGGGATGTGATGTACCTGCTTGTTGCGCATGCTACTCTTGCAAGCTGCGACTGTCCATTTGCGCAAGCTCGATGCCATGCCCGTGCTGCCGCCGCTGCCTCCCATGCAGGCTATACCCATGTTTGGATCTTCATCTTCTTGTCCTTCCGTTCGCTTGAAGCCCGGTGACTGCCCTCCAACGAGGGCGCGAGGAAGTGCTGTGTCGGTCTGTCCAGCGGCGGCTAGGTTAGGAGCGAACCAGACTGGAGGCTGGAGCGAATGAATTGGGATTTTTTCCTGCTGTCGATCGATATGGGAGGCGCTCGTTCGGGCCGCGAGCCTGCTATAGGGCCTGCCTTGCACTTATGTTATTGGCCCATCCAAATTGAAACATTTTTCCTCATTTTTTACAAAACTAGGTGCACACTTTCCAGCCACCTGAGGTAGCCGCCATACCAACCCCTATGGAGGCGTCGCCCCTTTTTGCGTGTATGATTGGATAGTGAAAAATATTCCAGTGGCGCTTTTGATTTACCCACAGAATGGTTGAATTGCTTGTTTCTATGAACTGAGTTCGCCAATAATGTGAAGGATGCCAGTCTTTTCATCCTATTGTAGATTGCTTAGATCTTGATATACATCGCATGAAATATAAAGTAAAAGCCAGTGTGATGTGTTTGGCTACAACTAGTCTGACTACACGTCCTCATATAACATATCAAGGATGCACCATCTTACCAGATTAACCATTCGACTTACCCATGCAGTGTGGGAAGAAAGAAGTATTGGGACTGCGTATCCAAGCAATTGATGCCATGGACTCCTTCGTACAACCTTGTAAGCGAAAAAGAAGTTGCAGTGTGCCTGTACAAAGAACTAGCGTAAGTTCAGTTACCTGCTTCTCGGAATTTTAGTTAGCCACTTATTGAAAAAATGTTCAATTATGTTGCTTGGCTTAATTTAGTTTGTTACTGATTACATAATGGCACAACCTATTAATCATAGTGTAGACTGCGCCTATCTATGTGTTTGATACTTACTGTTAAGAATTACCTGTTTTCCTTAACTTAAATATCTACTTGTTTGTTTAACTGCTTTGCTGCTGCAATAGCGGGTTACAATGATGTTAATAACTACTTTTTAGCATCCAATTGAAACTCTTTAATTCCTTGTTTGTTTAACTGGTTTGCTGTTATAACTCCCAGTTGAGATGTTTTGCTAACTTCAACTTTTCTGCATCCAATCGGAACTTTAATGGCGAAATAGGTTAGCCCAAGATCAAAGAGCGAGGTCCCCATGGATGTTGCATCATCCCACAGCAGTTGCACCGGCCCAATCATGCATTATGAATTGCCAACTGCTAATGCTCTAGAGGCTAAACTAGTGGTAGAAAGAGATTCTGCTTCTGCACTTAGAAATGAAGTTGACATGTTGAGGAAGCAAACAACACAATCACAACTAGTACTCAAGACAACCATTAAATATTTGGTGGATTGCAAAATGAAGCAAGCTGAGACTGACCAGATTGTTAAGGTCCTGAAGGAAAAAGGAAATTAAATTCCTACTTGGTAAATCATAGGTGAAATGTTCTTTCCATAGTTGAATAACCTTTGTGTTGTCTGTTCAGGTAATCAATCAAACCATTTGTTTTAGATATCATGTAATAATTGTTTTTTTGTTTATAATTTTATTTGAGCACAAGTCTGTATTAATTGATAAGACTCGGAGACATTTCATTTGGATTGCTGTGCCAGACCTACAAATATGCCAATCGGGCTGAATGTGCATTCAGCAATAGTAGTATAGATGGACCATAAGTGGCACGCATCCGAAAGGGCCAAGATGCTGGCTAAAAAAAGGATGCTGTTATAGCCAAAAAAAGTACAGCGGCCTGGCTTATGTATGTTAGTTGATATTATTGATCCATATACTCTATAAGTGTTTGTATGTCTGTTAGTTCCGTACATTCTTGGTTGATTGACTCGGTATTTGAATCTTGATACATCGCTTGTGTACATATCTAAATGGGAGTACACACTATGATGCGTGTGACATTTGAGTTGGACATGAAGTGTTCCAAATATTCGAATTCACCTTAAACTGGATTCTAGTTTCTGAATTTGAGTATCAGCATTTGTAAACCATATTCATATATGACAGTGGAAGACATCTTTGTCGTCCTCTTGAAGATATATAAAAACACACAGAATGATTTACAAAGATTCATATAGGAATACAAAATGGATTTGGATTTAGTTGCCAGGGTAAACGTGGATGCTTATTGTCCCAAAATTCAAAAGAAACAGCAAAATGTCCACTCCCACATCAGCTGCCCGAAGCCAAGTGTTTGGGAGATGGAAATTATTGTCTACCCATTACACGGACAATCCACCAGCCCGATTTCCACTGCTCTAAATAGGGGTAGGTTAGTAACTTCAATTAGACGTGACACGACCGCCTCTGAGCCCATTCCGACACGGTGGGCGTCAAACATGGACGGCAAAACTCATTTGATTCAAGCTCGTCTGAAAGACCACTGTTTCTCCCTCCATTCCCCATTCATACACGGTGGGCGGCAAAACACCCTCTCCTCGTCCGAAATAGATGTAGGCTAATATTTTAAATAGGGGCAGATGTGTAACTTCCATCAGACGTGACACAACCGCCCTACCTGTCAGCCCCGTTCATACACCATGGGCGCCAACCATGGGTGGCAAAACACCCTCTCCTCGCCCGAAATAGTTACCGGAAAATATTTGGGAGATTCGAGATTACCGTTCTATCCCCAACCGACAAGACGTCCAAATTTGAACCGGGGGATAAGTTCGTAACTTTCCCATATTTCAGACAGGAGTGTCCCAAAAACATGGTTCCCCATACCTCTCCTCCATTTTCCCATTCATACACCGTCCGCGCTAGAACACCCCATTCCCACACCAGCCTCCGTCCGCCACCCCATCCTTCGCCGCCGTCCTCCACCACATCCATCGCCATCGTCCTCCACCATGCCGGAGCGCCTACCAAGACCGCGTCATCCACTGCTAGAGATGGACATTTCTCATCCACGGCGACGGACCAATAGCCTTGCATCGCGTCCTCTCGCTTCATCGGCGCCGTCGTCCTCTTTGTCGGGGCCGCTCACACGACCTTCTCTTCCACCACAACGGGACTTATCCCCCGATGCACCCGTCTACCGTCACAGATCTGCTTCAACGCCACTGACAGCCATCCACCCCAGATGCCTACACAGCGCCACAAGAGAGGTGGTACTTCATATGTCCTCAACTTTTTGATCTTAACTGGGTTACTCTACTTTCTATTCAGCTCTTAGAATTTAGTTCTTATTTCGAAGCAAACAATGGATGATAAATATCATTTCTCCGGTTTGCAGCTTCAAATCTGCCATGGCACAGCCATAATACGGTTTAATTGATCATGCTTAGGGTTTAATTGATCATGTTGGTTCTGTGGTGGTTTCTTTAATAGAAATCAGAGGGGAAACCCTCTTTTGCTAAAAAATATATGCTTAGGGTTTCCCCCTTTTATGATCACTATACGATCAGAATACATGCTTCGTGTCATAATAACACTGCTCCACCCATCAAGCTAAAGAATCTTAGTTGTTCAAATACGAATCTGATATTATTAAAACAGAGTTGTTTAATTGGTCAGCTAAATGTTCCTAAATTAGTTTCGAAAATGCTTGTTCACCGCTCGGGTGTGTATCTCTGTGTGTGGTCTGATCAGCACAGTTGGGGAGGTGAACTTTGCATATGCAGGGGTTTATAGGGAGACACTCTCCGAGTTGAAACTGTAATGCATTCCATAGATAATCTGAGTACTTTTTATGTTTTCATGAATCTCAGATTCTGAACAGCATCATAATGATTATGAGCTTGCGCGCATGAAAAGAATAAAGCAGAACAATGCCATGGCTGTCATACTTGGCATTAAGGGACTGAAATCAAGTCTGGATTCAATGCAATGCAAACACTCTCCACCTACAGATTCATGGTCAGAATATGATCCTAACAGTGATTCTGAGCTAGAGGGAGACGTAAGTCAATGTAGCTCCCTAGTGGAGGAGTCAGAGGAAGATGCCCTATCTTATTCACCCATCAAGGTACTTGCTCTAACTTTCCAAGGTTACATTGCTCGCACATATCTTGCAACTGATGCTTTGCATTGCTTCTACTTTGTTGAACTGCCATTAGCTTAGTTTACACATCGTGTATGTGAATACGCCCTACCTATCCATTTTCAGTACATATTCCATCTGTCATCATACCATATTTATCCATTCAAATGTTGTTCTTGTGTATCAGACGTTCAAAAGGAAGAGGGTGATTGCTGAGCGTGGAGGAGCACAAGCAAAGTATTTGGAAAAGGTAGTGGCAACTGATAAATCAAATAGCCCATTAGGTGTAGTTGCAATATCACCTGACCCACAAAATGCCCCAACTCTAGCAGACTCTAGCCCTACTACGCTGGTCATTTCTGGTGGCCCAACTCAGCAGACCCCAACTACAGCAAATAGTATGATTATGCCAGTTGACATAGCACCATCTGTACGATGCAAAACCCCCATTCCAGCAAAGAGTACACCAAATCCAGTTGCCAAATCCCTTTTCGAACCAGAGAGAGCCTCAATTGCAGCAAATAGGACCCCTGTTCCATTTCTTCCCTATTTAGAAGACGAAGCTTATGTTGTTGTCAGGAACTTTGTGCGCATCTTTCCTTCATGGAAAAATTATACCGTAGACACAGAACAATTTCCAGTCTTCCTCCGCAACTTACGCGTAAGTAATGTACTAATGTTATTCATGGTCATTACTGCATATGTTTCTGCTGATAGAAGACACAAGATTTCATTCTTTTAAATAGGCGAGGCACAAAATGGATTGTGATGACGAGCAAGGGTGGGTTGCTCTTTTCAAGCACTCGTTGATGAAGTATCGTTCCTACCTGAGGCAAGCGCACTTCAATGGCAAGCCTCTGAATGAAATTTCTGTAAAGTCTCCAGTGCTACATTTATCCGACGGTGACTGGAATAATCTTGTTACACATTGGTCTCGGCTGCAGCGTAAGGTACTGTCTATGATATCACATCACAATTTGAACTACATTTCTGCATTTGCCTTAATGTCTCACTTGTACGAAAACTGTTAGCAGAAGAACATTCGTTCTCAAGTGACCACAGAATCTCACAACTATATTGCACACTGCATTACTCTTGTGAGTACCTCTTGCCATGTATGACCATACTTACTTTCATAGTTGTTTGATTATGTAGCATCACTGCACATGTTAGCCTCGTAATCGTCCATTTGGTGGACATTATAAGATCCGTATGGACTCTTACATAAATTTAGAATCAACCCAATGCTTTTGAAGAGGTTTAGCTCTACAGTCCTCTTGTAAGGACTGAACGTGGTCTATCACTATACTTACATTAACAGCTACTCCCTCCGTCCCATAATATAAGAACGTTTTGTACAGTACACCAGTGTTCAAAACACTCTTGTATTATGGGAAGAGGGATTGGTTCATTTTGTAGCATTCTGCATCTTATCTCCCTCGCCCATCATTTACTAAAAAAGATCAGATCTATATTTAATCTTACCAACAAGTAGAATACACATACCCTGCCAGTGCAGAAGTGTAGCCCATTGCTCTTGTCAGTACATTTTGTCCTGTAACGCTTGTACTTCCAGGGATTGGTGGTTGATTATATAGCATCAATCTGCATCTTATCTTCATTATCCTCTATCCCTTCCAGTATTATCATATCTATAATTACTCTCGACAAAATGTAGAGTACATGCAATGCTTATGAAGAAGATTCTGTGCTGAAATTCTTGAGTTATCCTTCCCTTGCCATGAAGAAGGGCATTATAAAGCTGGTGTTAACTGTTAATGTAAGTCAGTCCTTCTAAAGCCTTTATCCTCAACTGCTGTTTAATTTGCTCATACTCCCTATCGTTTACTGCTGTTTAGTTTGTTGTTTCTACCAAAATGCATGTTCGTAAGAACCATAAGTTCTAAGTTTTACTTGTAAAACCAAATTCCTTATTCATACCATGCACATTACTTAATACTCCCTATATGTATGCTTGTTTTTGTGGATCTATAATCTAGTGTGTGGTGAAGCAGCCCACGTTTGCACCTTGTCATCTCCTATTTTATCTTAGTGATGTGGCTGATGATACGAACAACATGCCATGCACATTATCCAAAATAGATACAATGATTTTCTTTGCCCTTCATCTATGCTTGTTATGTTGATATGGTAATCCAGTAGTGTGCTGAAGCTCCCTGCATTATGAACAATGCCAAATTATGCTATTGATAGTTTGAACATACTTTTATTTTCTAATTTAAAATTGGATAGAATTGACAAAACAGTTATCATCTTTGTTTATACACATGCAAAACCTTTCATCTCTCTGCTTTGTTTGAAGGTGATATTCCTGATGGCATGCACAAGTCTGCTGAAGGCTGTGAGACAAACCCAACATATATTGCAGCAAAGAAGGCAAAACATCTTGAAGATAGCGAGACAACCCCAAAGTCTTGTCTTGATGCAGTGTTCAAGTTACTTGAGACTAACAGTCAGACAAGCTCACATAATTCGTTGTCTGAATCAGTTCGACTTCTTCAGTCCCATGTTCTAGCAGAAAGGCATCTGCAACTCAACTTCGACTTGAAGTCCTATCTCTAAGAAAGATTGCGGAGAACACCAATGAGAACCTCATCGCTAAACAGCTACACCTGGAAGCTATGACCGACATGCTAGGCCGGTCTCACAGCCTTGCTCAGCAGCTTGCGCAGTAGTTCCCCCGCAAGGCTAACCTTTCTTGAACTGTCTTGGAAGTGGTCTCGGTTCAGTATTATTTGTTACGCTGCAATGGTGCCCCGTTTTTTTAATCTGCTTCTTCGTTGCGCTTTATGATCACTGGTGGCGAACTTTCATGCCCAGTGGATGTAATATACCTTAAATACTTTATTGTGTAGTGTAGGTTTATTCTTAGTTACTATGTTGTAATTTATTTATTGTATAGAGTAGGTTTGTTCTTAATTCCTACTAGTTATGCAGTAGCCCGAAATGAACCCCGGCCCATGATTGTGCGAATCAAATCACGGGCTTTTAACAGGCCAAAATTGTCTGGGTCCTTGTTTGGCCCAATCAGATATCGGCTGCGAGTAGGCCGGATGCAAACCGGGCCGTAGTTAGGCCCAACTATATGACGGGCTTTTAACGGGCCGAAATTAATATAGGGCCGAAATGTTAAACGGGCCCTTAACAGGCCAAAACTAATATCAGGCCGAATTACTAAGTGGGCCTTTAGCAAGTGGGCC
Organism: Triticum dicoccoides; assembly: GCF_002162155.2. Lineage (NCBI taxonomy): Eukaryota > Viridiplantae > Streptophyta > Magnoliopsida > Poales > Poaceae > Triticum > Triticum dicoccoides. Next base: position 248,702,577 of record NC_041384.1, on the reverse strand, counting down.
CAAAAGCATAGTGTCCAGTTGACGGGCCGAATCTGATATGGGCCATAATTGAGCCCAAAGCCTCTTAAAGGGCCAGACTTGATCTGGGCCGTAATTTGGCCCAGAACGTGGTAGGCTTTTAACGGGCCGAATCTCATATGGGACACTATTAGGCCCGGAGCGTGGCAGGCCATCAATGGACCGGATCAAATATGGGCCGGCATTTGGCCCAAAACATGACAGCCAGTTAATGGGCCGGCCTACTAGGGTCCTCAAAATCTTGTGGGCCTACAGCTGGGCCGGCCCATTAATGTCGGCAAAATCTCGTGGGCCTTTATCTGGGCTGGCCCATTATGACCCGCAAGAATCTTGTGGGCTTTTACCTAGGCCGGCCATTATGGCACACAAAAATCTTGTGGGCCTTTACCTGGGCCGTCCCATTATGGCCCGCAAAATCTTGTGGGCCTTTAGCTGGGCCAGCCCATTATGGTCCACAAAATCTCATGGGCCTTTAGCTGGGCCGGCCCATTATGGTCCGCAAAATCTTGTGGGCCTTTAGTTGGTTCGGCCCATTTAAACTTGTTGGGTCATGCCACGTGTCGACGTATCATAGGCACCTTCTGTCCAGTGAGTGGATGACATATGTCCCGACGATGAGCCGACACGTGTTTCCTCTAGCAAATGATGATTTTACACATGGAAAATCCCCATTTGTTGGGGCTGTTAACGGGTTATCGGATCCAAAACCCGACCCGATAGCTTAACGGCGTTCCGTTACGGTGGATGCCACATGTCGGTCACCCTTGACGAAAGCACTTCTGTGACGCGCGATTTATCATCATGGAAGTGGACACTTCCGTGATGATAATTTTGGTAATGTCATGGAACACTTCTACGATAGCACAGGCATGACTATCTTGATTCTGTCATAAATTTGTCATGGATGTACATGCATGACAAAAAAAGCAACCTACTGTGACAAACACGTATCATCACGGAAGTGTATTTTTTTGTAGTGGCTGTTTGTGACACTTATAGGAATAGCTCAACGGATTGATTGGAAAGAATAACTTTGAGGTGGTTTCGTACCCTACCATAATCTCTTCGTTTGTTCTCCTCTATTAGTGACTTTGGAGTGACTCCTTGTTGCATGTTGAGGGATAGTTATGTGATCCAATTATGTTATTATTGTTGAGAGGACTTGCACTAGTGAAAGTATGAACCCTAGGCCTTGTTTCCTTGATGTTTTTATATTTTCATATTACAAAAACCATTATCTACTATCCATATACCACTTGTATCACCATCTCTTCGCCGAACTAGTGCACCTATACAATTAACCATTGTATTGGGTGTGTTGGGGACACAAAAGACTCTTTGTTATTTGGTTGCAGGGTTTCTTGAGAGAGACCATCTTCATCCCACGCCTCCTACGGATTGATAAACCTTAGGTCATCCACTTGAGGGAAATTTGCTACTGTCCTACAAACCTCTTCACTTGGAGGCCCAACAACGTCTACAAGAAGAAGGTTGTGTAGTAGACATCAAGCTCTTTTCTGGCGCCGTTGCTGGGGAGGCGAGGAAAGCGGCACTAACACCCCTTTAAGTAACCTCTTTTCTAGCGTCGTTGCCGGGGAGGTGAGTGCTTGAAGGTATATCTTTAGATCTTGCAATCGAGTCTTTTAGTTTCTTGTTTTATCACTAGTTTAGTTTATATAAGAAAATTAAAAAAATGGAATTAAGTTTGCCTCATACGCTTTATCTTTTTAATATCTATCGTGAGAATAAGGATTCCGATAATTGTGCTCAAGTGCCAGAAGAATAATGCATTAGAATGTTTGGCACTAAATATTTGAATGATGAGCATGATTGCAATGTTTTTACTATAAATTCCTTGAATATCCATGATGCTAATGATATGCAAAGCCACAAGCTTGGGGAAGCTATGTTTGATGAAGATGATATTTTTTGTCCCCCATGTTTTGATGAGCAAATTTATTATGATGAGAGCATGCCCCCTATTTATGATGATTATTGTGATGACTTGTATTCTATAAAGATTAATGATATCCATGAAACTTGTCATCATGATTTTAACTTTCAATTGGATTATGCCTCACATGATAGTTATTTTGTTGTGTTTACTCCCACTACTTTTCATGAGAAGAAATTTGCTTATGTGGAGAGTAATAAAAATTCTATGCTTGTAGATCATGAAAAGAATGCTTTATGTGATAGTTATATTGTTGAATTCATTCATGATGCTACTGAAATTTATTATGAGGGAGGAATATATGCTTGTAGGAATTGCAATAATATCAAGTTTCCTCTCTATGTGCTTAAAATTTTGAAGTTATGCTTGTTTTGCTTTCCTATGCAAGTTGATTCTTGTTCCCACAAGTTGTTTGCTCACAAAATACCTATGAATAGGAAGTGGGTTAGGCTTAAATGTCCTAGTCATATTGTTCATGATGCTCTCTTTATGTTTCAATCCCTATCTTTTATGTGAGCATCATTAAAATCATCATGCCTAGCTAGGGGCATTAAACGATAGCGCTTGTTGGGAGGCAACCCAATTTTATTTTTGTTCCTTGCTTTTTGTTCCTGTTTAGTAATAAATAATTTATCTAGCCTCTGTTATGATTGAGTTTTTATGGTTTAATTAGTGTTTGTGCCAAGTAGAACCGTTGGGAAGACTTGGGGAAAGTGTTTTTGATCTTGCTGTAAAAACAGAAACTTTAGCACTCATGAGAACTGCTGCCATTTTTATTTAGAGAGTGCTATTTAGTTAATTATTTTTGCAGATGATTAATAGATAAAGGCCTTACGTCTAGCAATTTATTTTAGAATTTTAGGGGTTCCAGAAGTTTGCATTAGTTACAGATTACTACAAACTGTTATGTTTTTGATAGATTCTATTTTTCGTGTGTTGTTTGCTTATTTTGATAAATCTATGGCTAGTAAAAGAGTTTATAAACCATACTGAAGTTGGAATACAGTAGGTTTAACACCAATATAAGTAAAGAATGAGTTCATTATAGTACCTTGAAGTGGTGTTTTGTTTTCTTTCGCTAACGGAGCTTACGAGTTTTCTGTTAAGTTTTGTGTTGTGAAGTTCTCAAGTTTTGGGTAAAGATTCGATGGACTATGGAATAAGGAGTGGCAAGAGCCTAAGCTCGGGGATGCCCGAGGCCCCCAAGGTAATATTTAAGGACAACCAAGATCCTAATCTTGGGTATGCCCCGGAAGGCATCCCCTCTTTCGTCTTTGTTCATCGGTAACTTTACTTGGAGCTATATTTTTATTTACCACATGATATGTGTTTTGCTTGGAGCGTCATTTTATTTTATTTAGTTTTGCTTCCTGTTTGAATAAAATACCAAGATCTGAAATTCCTAAATGATAGAGAGTCTTCACATAGTTACATAATTATTCAACTACTCATTGATCTTCACTTATATCTTTCGGAGTAGTTTGTCGTTGCTCTAGTGCTTCACTTATATCCTTTTAGAGCACGGTGGTGGTTTTATTTTATAGAAATCATTGATCTCTCATGCTTCACTTATATTATTTTGAGAGTCCTTTAGGACATCATGGTGGTTTGCTTTGGTTATGAAACTAGTCCAAATATGATGGGCATCCAAGATGGATATAATAAAAACTTTCATATAAAGTGCATTGAATACTATGAGAAGTTTGATACTTGATGATTGTTTTGAGATACGAAGATGGTGATATTAGAGTCATGCTAGTTGAGTAGTTGTGAATTTGAGAAATACTTGTGTTGAAGTTTGTGATTCCCGTAGCATGCACGTATGGTGAACCGTTATGTGATGAAGTCGGAGCATGATTTATTTATTGATTGTCTTCCTTATGAGTGGCGGTCGGGGACGAGCGATGGTCTTTTCCTACCAATCTATCCCCCTAGGAGCATGTGCGTAGTACTTTGTTTCAATAACTAATAAATTTTTGCAATAAGTATGTGAGTTCTTTATGACTAATGTTGAGTCCATGGATTATACGCACTCTCACCCTTACACCATTGCTAGCCTCTCTAGTACCGTGCAATTTTCGCCGGTACCATAAAACCACCATATACCTTCCTCAAAACAGCCACCATACCTACCTATTATGGCATTTCCATAGCCATCCTGAGATATATTGCCATGCAACTTTCCACTGTTCCGTTTACTATGACATGCTCAATCATTGTCATATTGCTTTGCATGATCATGCAGTTGACATCGTATTTGTGGCAAAGCCACCGTTCATAATTCTTTCATACATGTCACTAATGAGTCATTGCACATCCCGGTACACCGCCGGGGGCATTCATATAGAGTCATATCTTGTTCTAAGTATCGAGTTGTAATTCTTGAGTTGTTAAGTAAATAAAAGTGTGATGATCATCATTATTAGAGCATTGTCCCAATGAGGAAAGGATGATGGATACTATGATTCCCCCACAAGTTTGGATGAGACTCCGGACGAAAATAAAAAAACAAAAGAGGCCAAAGAAGCCCAAATAAAAAAAGAGAAAAGAGGCCATAAAAAAGAGAAGGCCCAAATAAAAAAAATAAAAATAAAAAAATGAGAGAAAAAGAGAGAAGGGGCAATGCTACTATCCTTTTACCACACTTGTGCTTCAAAATAGCACCATGATCTTCATGATAGAGAGTCTCCTATGTTGTCACTTTCATATACTAGTGGGAATCTTTGATTATAGAACTTGGCTTGTATATTCCAATGATGGGCTTCCTTGCCCTAGGTCTTCATGAGCAAGCGAGTTGGATGCACACCCACTAGTTTCTTTTGTTGAGCTTTCATACATTTATAGCTCTAGTGCATCCATTGCATGGCAATCCCTACTCACTCACATTGATATCTATTGATGGGCATCTCCATAGCCCCTTGATACGCCTAGTTGATGTGAGACTATCTTCTCCTTTTTGTCTTCTGCACAACCACCATTCTATTCCACCTATAGTGCTATGTCCATGGCTCACGCTCATGTATTGCGTGAAGATTGAAAAAGTTTGAGAACATCAAAAGTATGAAACAATTGCTTGGCTTGTTATCGGGGTTGTGCATGATTTAAATATTTTGTGTGGTGAAGATGGAGCATAGCCAGACTATATGATTTTGTAGGGATAGCTTTCTTTGGCCATGTTATTTTGAGAAGACATGATTACTTTATTAGTATGCTTGGAGTATTATTATTTTTATGTCAATATTAAAGTTTTGTCGTGAATCTTATGGATCACAATAAAGATAACTACATGGATAAATATGTTAGGTAGCATTCCACATCAAAAAATTTGTTTTTATCATTTACCTACTCGAGGACGAGCAGGAATTAAGCTTGGGGATGCTGATACGTCTCCAACGTATCTATAATTTTTGATTGTTCCATGCTATTATATTATCAACTTTGGATGTTTATGGGCTTTATTATACACTTTTATATTATTTTTGGGACTAACCTATTAACCTATAGCCCAATGCCAGTTTCTGTTTTTTCCTTGTTTTAGAGTATCACAGAAAAGGAAAATCAAACGGAGTCCAATTGACCTGAAACTTCATGAAACTTATTTTTGGAAGGAAAGCAACCCGGGAGACTTGGAGTCCACGTAAGGGAAGCAACAAGGAGGCCACGAGGCAGGGGGCGCGCCCACCCCCCTGGGCGCGCCCTCCACCCTCGTGGGCCCCTTGTGGCTCCCCTGACGTACTTCTTCCGCCTATATATCTCCATATACCCTAGAAACATCCGGGAGCACAATCTAGACCCGTTCCGCCGCCAGAAGCCTCCATAGCCACCGAAAGCTAATCTAGACCCGTTCCGGCACCCTGCCGGAGGGGGATCCCTCTCCGGTGGCCATCTTTATCATCCCGGTGCTCTCCATGACGAGGAGGGAGTAGTTCTCCCTCAGGGCTGAGGGTATGTATCAGTAGCTATGTGTTTGATCTCTCTCTCTCTCTCTCTCTCTCTCTCTCTCTCTCTCTCGTGTCCTTGAGGTGTTACGATCTTGATGTATCACGAGCTTTGCTATTATATTTGGATCCTATGATGTTTTCTCCCCCCTCTACTCTCTTGTAATGGATTGAGTTTCCCCTTTGAAGTTATCTTATCGGATTGAGTCTTTAAAGATTTGAGAACACTTGATGTATGTCTTGCCGTGCGTATCTGTGGTGACAATGGGATACCACGTGATTCACTTGATGTATGTTTTTGTGATCAACATGCGGGTTCCGCCCATGAACCTATGCATAGGGGTTGGCACACGTTTTCGTCGTGATTCTCCGGTAGAAACTTTGGGGCACTCTATGAGGTTCTATGTGTTGGTTGAGTAGATGAATCTGAGATTGTGTGACGCATATCGTATAATCATACCCACGGATACTTGAGGTGACATTGGAGTATCTAGGTGACATTAGGGTTTTGGTTGATTTGTGTCTTCAGGTGTTATTCTAGTACGAACTCTAGGGCTGTTTGTGACACTTATAGGAATAGCCCAATGGATTGATTGGAAAGAATAACTTTGAGGTGGTTTCTTACCCTACCATAATCTCTTTGTTTGTTCTCCGCTGTTAGTGACTTTGGAGTGACTCTTTGTTGCATGTTGAGGGATAGTTATGTGATACAATTATGTTATTATTGTTGAGAGGACTTGCACTAGTGAAAGTATGAACCCTAGGCCTTGTTTCCTAGCATTGCAATACCGTTTGTGCTCACTTTTATCATTAGTCACCTTGCTGTTTTTATATTTTCAGATTACAAAAACTATTATCTACTATCCATATACCACTTGTATCACCATCTCTTCGCCGAACTAGTGCACCTATAAAATTTACCATTGTATTGGGTGTGTTAGGGACACAAGAGACTCTTTGTTATTTGGTTGCAGGGTTGCTTGAGAGAGACCATCTTCATCCTACGCCTCCTACGGATTGATATACCTTAGGTCATCCACTTGAGGGAAATTTGCTACTGTCCTACAAACCTCTACACTTGGAGGCCCAACAACGTCTACAAGAAGAAGGTTGTGTAGTAGACATCAGACCACCCCGTGGAGGGTAGGATGAACAGGACCACCCTGTGGAGGGCACGATGAACAGTAGACGGTGGAGGGCTGGATGAACAGTAGCCCATGGAGGGGTGGTTGAGAAATAGCCGGTGGAGTAGTGCTCGGTGGAGGCTGGATGAACAGGAGCCCGTGGATGAACAGTGGCAGGTGGAGGCTGTAGGAGGTCGACGGTGGATGAACAGTAGCCTGTGGAGGCTACAGGGGGTCGATGGTGGAGATGAACAGTATCCCGTGGAGTCCCGTTTTGCGGTACGCCACACCCCCGTTTCGACCATAGCGCTCCAACACAAGTCCGTTTCCTCCGTTTTGTGGTACGCCACACCCCTCCCGATTAACAGGACCCCCATTTCGACCGTTGGAGGTCCGTTTCCTCCGTTTTGCGGTATGCCAGACCCCTCCCGATGAACAGGATCCCGTTTTGAACGTGGCCGGTCAAACACAAGGATGTTTCCTCCGTTCTGCGGTACGCCAGGCCTCATTTCCATTGGCTGTTTCATCCAAGCCCTCCCGATGAACACGACGACGCATTCCGTTCCGACCCATCCGGTTGGCTCCCCATGAACACGACAACGACGCTGTTTCTCCATTCTGATCCAGCCATGTACCCGAGCCCGGGCCGTACGTACGCGCGGGTAAGCGTTCGTGCCCCGCCCGTATATACGTATGTGGCCGTATTTACTTTCTTGCACCCTGGCCGATGTACGTACGTGTACATGCTACATGCACACCTCTACTAGGACACATGCATGCGTCTACATTGACCAGTATGTATGTACACGTTCGCAGCCAGAATGACAACGCTACGTACGCTTCGACCAGGTGGGTCTCGACTGTCAGGCACTTCCTTGCGTGCAAGATGTAGCTGGTGGGTCCTAGCAGTCAGGGGGGCCAATCATTTCGTTTTGCCCGGACGCACTTCCTTGCGTGCGAAGATGTAGCTGGTGGGTCCCAGGAGTCAGGGGAAACATTTTTTTCACGAAATACGATGGCCCGTCCGGTGGGAACCCGCTGTTAGGTGGAGGAATAATTATTTTGTGCGTAATAAGGAGACACTTTCTTCCTGCGGCCGTGGACCCAGCTGTCAGCCTCTCCATGTACAGTCCACGTCCGACGGAAGCCATTCCTTGACCACGTTGACCATGCCGTGCCGAGAGCACCAGGGCGGTTGACGACGACGAGGCCTAGGAAGGGGACGACGCGGAGCCGGGGAAGATGCAGAAGTGGATGCCCACGCGTAGAGGAGTACGAGGGTTCACTGGTTCACTGCGGTGTGAGGCTGCTGTCGCCGCAGAATAACAAGGGGTGTGGGTGAGTAGAGGGATAGCCTGGCCAGCGATGGGAATAGTAGGGGCGGTGAGGCCTCCGCGGCAGCACAGCCGACCATGGGAGGCAGGAGCATGCGGCACGACCAGCGCTGATTTGGGAGGCTGGAGCAACAAGACCAAAGGTTGAGGAAGCACTACGGTCGTTGGATGGACATCGTACGGTCACTAGAGCTAGAATCGTTCATATTGACTATGTTGACAAAGCACTCTGTCCCCGTCAACTTAGTAGGCCCAGAAGTCAGCCTCCCACCAAGGTGGGTCCCAACTAGCAGGGGGAGTATTCATTTTTTTGAGCGTAATAAGGAGGCACTTCCTTGCATGCGAAGATATAGCTGGTGGGTCTGACCTGTTAGCGGTGGGAACGTTTTTGTCGCGAAATACAGAGGCCCTTCCGGTGGGTCCCAACTGTCAGGTGGAGGAACCATTATTTTGCGCGTAATAAGGAGACATTCCTTATGTGCGGCCGTGGACCCAGCTGTCAGCCTCTCCATGCACAATCTACTTCAGATGGTGTCGTTTGTTGACCATGTTGACCACTCCGCGCCGAGCGCACCCATGGTGGTGGACGACGGCGAGGCCGCAGACAACAACGAGCCAGAGATGGGAAGACGCAGGAGTAGAGTCACAGATGGAGAGGTGTACGAGGGTTAATTGGTTCTGGTGCAGTGTGGTTCGGTAGTCGGTGGAGAAGAACAGGAGGTGTGGGGGGGTGGAGGGATGGCCTGGCCAATGGTGGAGTAGCGCTTCACAGCGAAGCGTGCTAAGCTGACCTTCTAGCAGCGAAACGCGGGAGCAGGTGGTCTCGGTGGCGCTGCAGGAAGAAGACGAGAGATTGAAGATGGATGCCGGTCGTTGGATGTAAATCCAACAACTAACGATGTCAGAATCATTTGTTGACTAAGATGACAACGACTTGCATTGGCTTCGGCCTATTGGCCCACATTTCAGCCTCCAAAAATGTGGCACGTATTCAACCCATTTTTTCAGAATTTACAGTCTTTTTTTGCGGGGTATAATTTATAGTCCATTTGATCTTCTTTTTTCGAATTATAGTCCATTAGCTAGGCTGGGTGAACAAACAATGTAGCGTCCATGCGGCCCATTTATGTTTTTCCGAAAAAAATACATGCCATTTGCACTTTCTCGAAATACACGATTTTGCTGGGCTGATTCTAATTATAATGTTGGGGTGGGCGCAGCAATGTTATCAAAAAATAAACAGGGGTTGAGCATTTTATTATATATATTTAAATAATAAGTGATTTATTATTACATTGGTCCTTAAATCTTACCATGCTTTTGTACACAATAACCAGGATTTTTGTTGCCAAAAAAATCCAGGATTTATTGTTAAGAAATTATTTTTATAAGTTAACAAGATGTGGGATATAGTTTTCTTACATATGTAAGTATCTGTTAAATATATGATGACAATAACAATAATATATAATAACATATAAAATAATTTTAAATATATATAATATAGTTAGAAGGGAAACATAAGTTGGACCAGACGTTCCTATTCTTATATAGAAAAATAGAACAAACCTCTGCGTTTTCTACAAAAAAAATACATAAATTGGCTGTCGATGTTTCAGGAAAAATAGAACCTCTGATGGGGCAGCCCAAAACCCAGCTTATACTTGCTGCCCCAGTGATAATAAATGATACCTGCCACCTCCCCGGCTTCGTTGTGAATTTATCTCGTATAGTAACTACGTTGAAGCACCTAAAAATGTAACTATGTTCACAAACTCGTGGGCCCCAACGTTCAGTATAGCATTAGGAGGAAGTATTTTTTCGATGAGGCACTTGCTTGCATACGGCCATAGACCTGGTGGGTCCCGACTATCCACCTCTCCACGTATAGTCCTCTCCAAATTCCTCTCGTTTGTTCAGCATGTTCACAACAATAGACAGCGGCGTCGTGGCGAGCGCACAAAGGCGCAGGAGGACATCCGACAACCTGAGGAAGTGCCTTATTAGTAATGAAACAACTGAACTAGCCCAGTGGCCGAGTGACACTACCCGACAGCTAATCCGCTCGGGTTCGATTCCACCTGTGTAGAGAAAATATCTCCAATTTTTTTGCCTCTGCCTTTATTGACATGTGGGTCCAAATTGTCGTCTACACATACCACGTCCTACACTTGCCAAAACTTCATCCCTTGTTTTCTCTCTTTTTCACACACTCGACATTGTGTGGGCATTTTGAAAATAGCATATCTTTTTGACTGTGCACCATATGAAGATGTGCTATGCATGAATGTTGATCAGCATGATGTTAACTGGCTGGTAGTTCCAGTTTTGACCATGAATAAAACTTCTAGCATGATGTTAACACTGTTTGAAAAGGCCATGTTAATATAAATGCTCTGCCTCTAAAAGTTGCAGTTTCATATCTGAAGCAGAACTTGGAGTTTCTTATCTGAAACTAAAACTTGCAGTTTCTTCTTTGAGAATCACATTGTATGCACTTTTATACTCCTATGAAACTACATTTTTTAAGTGCTAAAAATAGATCTGTAGAATTGGTGCTTCTTTCAGAAAAGAGTACACCCCTAGAAAACTGGCAATATAAGCTACTAGTATTTTTTTAAGTCTAAGCTACTAGTATTTGGTTAGATGATTTGCTGCCGAGAAAGATCCGTCCACAGTGAGCGCCACACATCCCACTGATGGTGAGGGATGCCAATGCTTAGATGGAGCAGGGTTGGTGTCGGCAATTTTTACTTGGCACCTCGCACTCTGCATATATGCCGGTTCCATCCATACATTTTTGCAGTTCCACCAAAATGCAGCTAAATAACCTTGTTTGCACAGATAATGAAAATGTGTGATTAGATTATAGTGGCACTAGTTGATGAAACATACACTAATAAACAGAAGAAAATATTACATCATACTGGAAATCGACCCAAGTCTCCCCGATACACCTTCTGCCAGTGATGAACATCAGTATACAATGGTAGTATAAGGAGGGGCCTTGAGACATTTAAATCTCTATTTTTGTGCGGATCAACTAAACTTAAGGACCCCAGTTTGCAGAAATGCTTTAACATTAACAATGGGACTAGTTGATGAAACATACATTAACAAAGAGAAGAACTCTCTTTATCTACATTGGAAATGAAATGATAGAGAGGACACTCGCTCTATTTTAACTGTATTATTACTTCATTTTATCAGTGACACTAGGGTCGAGCAGGTGGCAAACGAGGTGTATCGTGCGTCGCAAGGATGAAGGCCGGGGGAGCTTAGACTGGGATCCTGAAGTTAGCTCTTTCAGTCCCTATCTTCCGCATGATGTTTCTATGGTAGTATTTGGGTTGTAATCCAAACTTGGTCGAGCTGGTGTTGCGTCCCCCTACCTGCCTAGCTTATGTGGCAAACTTGTCTCCTGCTAGTACTCAGTCCGTTCTAGTAGTAGTTGCATAACTGCCCGTTTACACTGAGATGTTGTCGGATAATGGTTCTCTATGGTTGGGTGTCTTTAATGAAATTGGAGGGAACCCCCTCTTTCGATATATAAAAAAACAGTGGCACTAGCGGTGCCGAAACATTGCCTCAAATAAATAGTGCCACTAGATTAAGGTGCAAAATAATAACATTACTGCTTTATCATGGCAGTGCCAAAACAGTAGCACCAGAGCAGGATCAACATGCAGGATCTTTGGCAAATGGTCAGACAAAAAAGGAACATACCTCGTGATGGGAACCATATCTGCAGTCAACGCCATCGTAGAAGGGATGAAACCAGTCACCAACATGGATGATTCAATTCATGGGACCTTTTGGTGCAGTTCACCTAAAATGAAGCAATGTCCCATGAGCTAGCAGCTTCTTCTTCTTCTTCTTTTAAGAAAAGGGCTCCGGCCCCGGTTCCATTTCCATCAGAAAACGAAACCCACAGAGCTTCTTCATTAGTTGCAATAAAATTGAGCAACATCAAGGTTGGTCGTGAAGCTCCTGGAGAGTAGGCGGACCAGGACAGTTGCATCTCTAACGAAAAGAAGCAACTTATCTTAATGGGAAATTTAGCAGGACATGAAAAAAAGTGCCATTGATTCATATTACTGGAGGCATTACATTGAAAACAACATTGGTTTAATGTGTCCTTACTTTTAATAGTACGATTGCTACATTTTACTAGTGGCATTACATAAGAGCGGCTCGGGGCAACAAACATCAGAAGAGGATATCTGGGTTGGTCCCATTTTTGTTCAGTATATAGCCATCTTATACTATGTGAGGCTAGCAAATCTAGTGTTGGACTTACTCTGTTGACTTGTCCCCCAGTCCCCACTTCCTTTCCTTTTTCAACCAATAGATCAGGTTTATATTGAGTTTGTACTACGTTCCCTTTATTTCCCTATTAGACCTAGAGACTAGTTGGATAGCCAGTCTCTGCTAATTTTTGCCCCCATTATTTCCTCTTTCAACCAAGTCCTAGATTCAGGTAACAAATCTTCGCCCACTCCCCACCCCCTTTCTTCCTTGTTTGAACCAAGTACTACTAGATTCGAGTGCATGAACTAGTTTTACCTCTTAAGAGTAAAAAATTAGGTGGTTTTTGAACAGCCGATCGATCCTATCTACACGAGGGGGCCTGAGAAATAGTAAAAGATACAAATGCAGCGACGTTAGGAGCTAGGGAAGTAGAGCAAGGCCGGTTTCTAAGGAAGTTATACCTGAGGGTCGCCGGGATGTCGCTAGGTGGGAGGTAGGAGGCCGGATCTGCCCACACTACGGCAGTGAGGAAGAAGGGATGGGAGTCCCTCCCTCGCCAGCGATGCTTGGGAGAGAACGGCAAGGCACGCTGGTCGGGACGCGCCGACAGTGGGTAAGAGCCGTCACCGAGGACGATCGCGTGAACGTTGCACCTTCTCACCTTTCCCGGCGGAGAGGATCCGGCTGGATCTATGACCAGCGGTGAGTAGAGAGAGTGTGTGTGGCCACCGCTGTCGTGTTTAGATCTGGAGAGGACGAGACAGTGTGAAGAGAGCAACACTAGCAAGCAAGCTCGGAGGCTCCTGCCTATATAGTGGAGTACTAGTTTTCTTTTGTCTACCGGCCGGAGCCACTTGACCTCGGCAATGACTGTCGAGAAGTTTTCATGCACGTGCCCCGGAGGCGTAGTTGTCGTCATTTTGATCTAAAGCGCCAGATTATAACATATAACACGAAAAAATTCCACATGACAAGAAATCATAACCTCACTGCCCAAAGGTGTGATGCCCCGAGACCGATGCGCCAGGTGTCTTCCAATTATTCGTTGTCGTTGCCGTGTCTTTCGCTTGCGTGTTGCATCTTATCATGTCATCATGTGCATTGCATCATCATGTTTTTCAAAAGTTGCATCTGTCCCGGTCTCCCAGTTCCTTCCGTTGTCCGTTCTGAGCCCAGACACACTTGCACGCACCCGTGGCATGTCCGAAATATTATTTTGCAAGTGGCCGGAAAATGTTCTCGGAATGGGTTGAAAGTTGGAGTACGGCCTTGTTATGGTGTTAGTAGACTGCCTGCCAAGTTTTCATCGCATTCGGAGTTCGTTTGACGGCCCAACAATTAACTATAGCGGCATTATAGCCGGTCTAACGTCGGACGTTTTCATTCTCCGGAAATTGTTGTCGGGCCCTCTCTCTCTCTCTCACTTCTCTCCTCTCAGCCTCACCACAACCTACCTAGTCCATCCACCTACCCCTCTTCGCGTCCGGAGCCGTCCTATGCGATCGCACGGTCCGAAAACCCCTCTTTGCATAGTGCACCGACCCCTCACGTGCGCGTTCGAAACTTCCCCGGACCCGACCCGGACAGTTGTCACCGTTGGACTCAGATCATCCCCAAACATCTACAAAACATCTCCGTTTTGTTAATGGGGCTCCCTAACCTAATTATCCGAGATCGTCCGATTATGATCGGAGGGACGAGATAGCCCTACCCACACCCACTTCCTATAAATAGCAGTGCAATCAGCGGACGAATCCCTAATTTCTAGGGATCCTCCTAGCGCCGCCACAACTCCTCATGTCTCCTCCTCATGTTCCCCACCGAGCCAATCACCTTCGGCCCTTGTTTTCAGATCCACTCCATCAACCGCCACCTCCCACTCGATTTGGACCGCCAGATCGCGGATCCGACGGCCCAGGAAGCTCCCCAACGACCGAGCGCTCGTCCTTGCCTCCAGGCCGCAGCTCCCTCGCCCTTGCTCGATCTGGCCACTGAGGTCCCGAGTGCTTCTTCCTCACCACGTTCCCCTCGCGCCCGCTGACTCGCCAGAGTCGCCGCCAGTGACCACCTTCAGCCAGGTCATGCTGCCGCCCGACCTCTCTCTCTCTCTCTCCTTTCCCTTTCCCTTCCTCCCCTCACTAGCTCTCTCCCTCCCTCAATTGTCACAGGGCGCCGCCGCCATGGATCTCACCACCGACCGGAGCCGCTGGAGCTGAGCCTCCATCGTCCTCCTCGATCCCACCGTCCAGATCTGCTTGGTGCCGCCCCGTTCTGCCGTTCCTCGATGTCCCTGCACCTTCCGGCGGCGCCGCTGCCTCAATTCCATCGCGCCGTCCTCGGCTTCCACTTCGAAGAGCAGCAGGAGCGCCGATCATCGTTGTTAACTGCAGCCGCGCGTGGACTCCCGCGCCTTGGGCCGCCTTCGGTTGCCAAGGTCCAGCCCAGCTCCAGGCCGCCTGCCTCCTGCGCGTCTGGGCCGCATCTCGCTCAAGGCCCAGCGCCCTGCCGACCTCTCTCCTCCACCGAACGGCCCATGGCCAATGTGAGCAGCCACCCCAAACCTTCTGTGCTCTGTTGGCACAACTAGATCCGGCTCGTATCGTGTTTTTATACACATAACGTTTTCCTATTTTCGCAGAGAACGTCAGTTTTGTAGAAACACCCTTGAGCTTCATGCATATTTTAACTCACAAACCAAGCATCACATGTAAAAACTTAATATATGAAACTTGCTTAGAATTCTGTGTAGATTAATAATTTACCATTTTCATCTATGTTTAAAATGCTTAAAATGTTGTTTGTTTAAATTTTGCCCTTGCCATGCTAAAATGCTTTATTTCATAACTAAATAACGTAACTCGGAATTTAATAAACTTTATATGTAAATGGGGTAGAAAAATGCCTAGATTATCATGATGGCTTCACTTTGCATGTTTAACAACTCTAAAATTATGTTTAGGGCATAACAGTCCCAAACCTAATATATGCACATGAGGAGTTTCCGGACTTGTTGTTTGTTGTTTCGGCCTCATTTAAACTTGCCTAGATAGGTAGTTTTATTTTGCTTCACCCCTTGCCATGCTAACCAACATTTAACATTGTTGGGTACATAAATGAGATCGAACTAAATAACTTCAATGTGGTGTTCTATCAATATGCAACTCGTTGCATATTGATCTCCACTTAATTTGTAGTGTTGTTTGTTGCACTTTGCCATGCCATGCTTCATTAAACCGGACATGCATCATACTTGGTTGTGCATCATGCCATGCTTATGTGGTGGTTGTTTACTATGTTTTTTGTTTCTTTCCGGTGTTGCTTCTTCGAGTTTGTTCCAATAACGTCGTGCGTGTGAGGATCTGTTCCACTTAATAACGTCATTCTTCTTCCTTGCTGGATCTCAGGCAAGATGACCATACCCTCGAAATCACTTTTATCTTTGCTTGCTAGATGCTCGCTCTTTTTCTATGCCCATGCCGTGATACCTACCACTTGCTATATCATGCCTCCCATATTGCTAAGCCAAGCCTCTAACCACCTTGTCCTAGCAAACCGTTGTTTGGCTATTTTACCGCTTTGCTCAGCCCCTTTTATAGCGTTGTTAGTTGCAGGTGAAGATTGGAGTTGTTTCTTGTTGGAACATGTTTATTGTTGGGATATCACAATATATCTTATTTGCTTAATGCATCTATATACTTGGTAAAGGGTGGAAGGCTCTGCCTTATGCCTGGTGTTTTGTTCTACTCTTGCCGCCCTAGTTTCCGTCATACCGGTGTTATGTTCCTTGATTTTGCGTTCCTCACGTGGTTGTGTTATAATGGGAACCCATTGATAGTTCGACATGAATAAAACTCCTCCAGCAAGTCCCAACCTTGGTTTTACCATTTTCCACCTAGCCTTTTTCCCTTGGATCGGCCAGCCCGAGGGTCGTCTTTATTTTAACCCCCCAGGACAGTGCTCCTCTGAGTGTTGGTCCGACCGAGTAGACTGCAGGGCCACCTCGGGGCAACTTGAGGGTTGGTTTTACTCGTAGGATGTCTCATCTGAGTGTGCCCTGAGAACAAGATATGTGCAGCTCCTATCGGGATTTGTCGGCACATTCGGGCGGCTTTGCTGGTTTAGTTTTACCATTGTCGAGATGTCTTGTGACCAGGATTCCGAGCCTGATCGGGTCTTCCTGGGAGAAGGAATATCCTTCGTTGACCGTGAGAGCTTGTGATGGGCTAAGTTGGGACACCCCTGCAGGGATTTGAACTTCCGAAAGCCGTGCCCGTGGTTATGGGCAGATGGAAATTTTTTAATGTCCGGTTGTATAAAACCTAAAACTTATCTTAATTAAAATGCATCAACCGCGTGTGTAGCCATGATGGTCTCTTCTCAGCGGGATCCGGGAAGTGAACACGGTGTTGGAGTTATGCTTGACGTAGGTTGTTCTAGGATCACTTCTTGATCATAGTTTCTCGAACGTGCTTTGCCTTCTCTTCTCACTCTCTTTAGCATAAGGTAGCCACCATATATGATAGTGCTTGCCGCAGCTCCAGCTCACACCTTTTACCCTACCTATAAGCTTAAATAGTCTTGATCGCGAGGGTGTGAGATCGCTGAGTCCCCGTGACTCACAAATACTTCCAAAACCAGTTTGCAAGTGTCGATGATACCGTGCAGGTGATGCAACCCAGCTCAAGGAGGAGCTCGATGAAGATCTTGTTCATTGTGTTGTTTCGTTTCAGTTGATCAGTAGTGGAGCCCAGTTGGGGCGATCGGGGATCTGTTGCATTAAGGGTTGTCTTCTATTATTTGGTTCCGTACTCAGACCTTGATTGTATCTGGATGATGTAATGCTTTATTCATGTATTGTCTGAAGTGGCGATTGTAAGCCAATCCTGTACCTATTTTCTTATTCAGTACATGGGATGTGTAAAGATTACCCCTCTTGCGACATTGCCTTCAATGCGGTTATGCCTCTAAGTTGTGCTCCGACACGTGGGAGATATAGCCACATCGAGGGTGTTACAAGTTGGTATCAGAGCCTTCCCCGACTTAGGAGCCCCCTGCTTACTCGAATCGCAGGCGTTGTTGATCTAGAAAAATGTTTTGAGTCTTATAGGTTTATATTTATCGGAGAGTAGGATTCTTTTTACTCCTCAGTCCCTTCGTTGCTCTGGTGAGGCATCCTGACGTAGAGTTTTGACTCTTCTCTTCTCAAATTTCACTAAATTTTTTTAGGATCATGCGGGTATCTTGGAATCGTTCCGATGGTTTTGTGACGAGAACATTGTTCTTGGTGCCTCCTGACATTTAGGGGTTGTGGCAGTGTCCCAGGGAGTTGAGCTCCGAGGTGTTGTCGTCACAATTTTATCGTTGCAGTTCTAGAATACCTGAGTTCTCCAATATCGAAACTCTCTTTTATGCAGTTGTTGGTGAGATAACCTCGACGCCACCCAGTACTGGGGCGGGAGTTCGGGAGTATTGCCATAACTCGTATAACGGATGCTTTTCGAAGGTTGAAGTAAATGATTTCCGAAGGTTTCTTGGTTATGTGTTGAAGGATGGATACAGCTAGATGTAGGATTTGTTAGTTTTGGGTGAGATATTATGCTTCCCCTATATCCCCAACACCTGATTGCATAAGCGGAAAGTTTCGAGAGGTTATAAGTGGGAATTCAAGTATCTCTTAGGATATCTTTCCGACAGATATATGATATGAAATTGGGGTTCGATGTCTAGTGGTCTGCCTGTCCACGGTTGGTTTTACAGTGGTCTTGTTGTGTCTTAAAGAGTCCTTGGCTATGCTGACTCGGGGACGCTTCGTATGTCATGTGCACTGCCTTGTACATGATGGTGTTGTACGATCGAGCCCGTGTAGGCCCCACCACAAAAACTTCGGACGAAATCTCTATCATATGTTTGTTCCGGCTTATTCTGCAAGCCAATCCTTTGTTTTTGTATTCAGTTGTGGTATTCGAGTTGCTTCGAAGTCAAATGTTGATTCCATACCTTGCCTAAGTGGTGTTCTCATATTTCTATGTGAATACTAATCCTTTTCGATCATCGAGATGGTCATGCCAATTCTTTTTCAACCGACGTGTTTCTCTTCAAGTGGATCTGATCATTTTCAACATCCGCAAGATCAACTCAAGCCTTCTCAACAGTGTCCGTTTCATCCGTTCCAAATTGCTTTTGTTTTTCCCGCCCTCCCACCCTTTTTTTATTCAAGGACTCAGATTTCTTAATCAACTATCATGTTATTGATGAGAAGTCTCTTCATTCTTTCCGTCAATGTTCTTATCTGGTGATTCTCATGAAGATTCTAACAGAGCTTCTAATTATCATTCTTCATTCTCTTTTTCTTCTCCGGTGGATTCAAGTTTTCAGTGTTGATCATATCCTTTTCCTCCTTTCAATACCTTCTCATGCAGGTGGACCTCTTAATCATCCACTCTTGCTATTCTATTGTTCCGGAGTGCTGAAGATATCTCAGAAGATTCGTGTTTCCACTCTGCATTTGTTCAAGCTCTTTTGAGGTTGTTATCTCATTCAAGCCATTTAATTGAACCGGTGTAATCTCTCTTCAAGATCATTCAATGGTGTTTCTTTTGAGTGGGCCCTAACCCACAGGTATTTTCCCAGGATCTTACCTGACTCGTCTTATTCTCCCGCAGTGATTCTCAAATTCTTTTCAAAGTTTGACGTAAGAATGATTTTTTCATCAGTCAAATGCTTTTCCCCAAGATCTTTCAAATTCTTTTCATCATTGGCTCAACCTTTCTATTCTTCATTCCGGAGTGCCTCAACAATTCATGGTGGTGTTTATCATTGTCATTCTCTGCATTTGAAGACCGAGGAAGATTTTTCTCTCATTCTTATTCGTTCTCCCAAAGATTCGTGATTCTAGCTTGTTGCCATACTCCCATAATTGTTTTTGATTGTGAGAATTCTTTTCATCCTTCCGGAGCAATGAAGGAGTCTTTTTAGCCTGATTCTTCAGAGGCCATCATTTCGGGATTATTCATTCTAGCTTTCAGCTCTCATCCTCCAAAACTTTCCGGTGCATCATGCAAGTATTATCTAATAAACTCGTGATCTATTCGTTCTCATGCATCTTAATTCCTTCAAGTATCTTCATTCGTTTTCCAAATTCTTCAGGTGATTTGTGCCTCTGCTACTTTCATTTTCAATTCTTACGATGGTTTGTTCAAGATTCCTCTTCTTACGTTATCATATCAATTATTTCGTTCTTTCAAATCCTACCGGTGGATCATCGAAGGCCTCTTCAAGTTTGCGCAATATTTATCTTAATCCTTTCTACGAGAATAAGTAGTATGTCAAATCCGTTGCTTGTCATCAATTTAATTGGTGAAGGATGATCATAATGTAATTCTTATTCTTGTTTCATCGAGTAAATTCAATTTCTTATTCCGGAGGTTCATCAAATTCTCGATTCAAGTTGTCCATCTTTCTTTTCCGGAGCTCCAAGTTATTTCAATTATATAATTTCAAAGCTCTATCTAATCATTGCAAGGCTTCGATCTTATTTCTTCATCCTTCACTTCTTTTGATCATTCTTTTATTACCGGAGTTCTTCATGGAGGCTACATGGTGGTTCATCAAGGATTCTTTTCATTCTTCAATTGTTCTTCAAGATATATCTCGAAAGTATGATCCGTCAAGCTATGCTCCAAGTATTTTTCATCTTGCATTCCAAAGTGAAATTCTTTCTACCGTATCATTTGAGGTGGTGCTATGTCATTCTTCATAACTTGAGTTCATGTTTCATGATTCACATGTTGTCAAGAATGAGGTATCTTAAATCCATCAATCTCTTCATTAGAGTTATCTTGTATAGATTTCACCTAAATCCTCCCATTGGGAATGTTGCCATTACGGTGCTTATCTATGATCCAATTTTCGCTTCTCATCTCGATGAAGGAGTTTTCATCTCCTTGTTGTTCTCAATCCAACTGATTGATTTTTTTAGCGGCTGGACTTCACCTCATAATTTGGGGACATTTCCCTTAAGACCATTGGAAATCATATCTTTTGTTGTTGGTTTTCCAACAACTCCGTTCGACCCTTCTCCTAAAGATGCTTCTTCAAGCTCATTTGTGGCAGAAATTGTCATTTTCTTCTCCGTCCCTTTATCCCAACAATCTAGCTTCTATTCTTTTTTTCCGGAAGCTTTGTGATGTTGCTCTTTTCACCCATCATCTCGTTTGGTCAAAGATCATGTTCTTTTCATGCTTATCCATTTAACCGGAGTGTCGTGTCCTTCATTCAAGTTCTCTCATATTATCAAGTTGTCCATCCCTTCTCAACCGGAGTGCTGTCTGAAATCATTCTTATCCCTTGTGCCATTCGTTCAATATTTTTCGGAGGCAGTGTGTTGTTGATTGCATCAAGTATCTTCTCATCTTATCAAGTCCTTATTCAATTCCTTTTTCTTTTCAGTCGGAGTACTGTCCAAATTACATCATTCTTATTCCTTCTCTATCTTGTTTTAATGGGAGTGTTGTCGTAATTGATCCTTATCGTTCCTTGTGCATCTCGTTCTACCGGAGTGTTTGCATGTACTTCTTGTACATTGCAATCCTTTTCTTTTGTCTTTCAACCTACAAGGTTCTCGTAATGTTCCTTGTTCCTCTTTTCCTAACGAAGTGCTTTCAACTTCGTTTATCTCCGTAGTACTCTTTTCTCGAAATGGTGTAACCTTTCAAGGTTCTTTGGTTTCACTCATTGGTCAAAGAAGCAACTTTATTTTACCTCTTCCTCTTCCGCTTTCTCTCCGGTACCAGCCTAGATCTCGGGACGAGATCCTCTCGTAGTGGTGGAGTGTTGTGACGCCCCGAGACCGATGCGCCAGGTGTCTTCCAGTTATTCGTTGTCGTTGCCATGTCTTTCGCTTGCGTGTTGCATCTTATCATGTCATCATGTGCATTGCATCATCATGTTTTTCAAAACTTGCATCTGTCCCAGTCTCCCAGTTCCTTCTGTTGTCCGTTCTGAGCCCAGACACACTTGCATGCGCCCGTGGCTTGTCCGAAATATTATTTTGCAAGTGGCCGGTAAATGTTCTCGGAATGGGTTGAAAGTTGGCGTGCGGCCTTGTTATGGTGTCAGTAGACCGCCCGCCAAATTTCATCACATTCGGAGTTCGTTTGATGCCCCAACGATTATCTATAGCGGCATTAGAGTCGGTCTAACGTCGGGCGTTTTCGGTCTTCGGAAAATTCTACCGGGCCCTCTCTCTCTCTCTTCTCTCCTCTCAGCCTCACCACAACCTACCTAGTCCATCCACCTGCCCCTCTTCACGTCCAGAGCCGTCCGATGCGATCGCACGATCCGAAAACCCCTCTTTGCACAGTGCACCGACCCCTCACGTGCGCATCCGAAACTTCCCCGGACCCGACCCGGACAGTTGTCACCGTTGGACTCAGATCATCCCCAAACATCTACAAAACATCTCCGTTTTGTTAATGGGGCACCCTAACCTAATTATCCGAGATCATCCGATTACAATCGGAGGGACGAGATAGCCCTACACACACCCACTTCCTATAAATAGCAGTGCAATCAGCGGACGAATCCCTAATTTCTAGGGATCCTCCTAGCGCCGCTGCAACTCCTCCTGTCTCCTCCTCGTGTTCCCCACCGAGCCAATCACCTTCAGCCCTCATTTTCAGATCCACTCCACCAACCGCCACCTCCCACTCGATTTGGACCACCAGATCGCGGATCCGACGGCCCAGGAAGCTCCCCAACGCCCCAGCGCTTGTCCCTGCCTCCCGGCCGCAGCTCCCTCGCCCCCGCTCGATCTGGCCGCTGAGGTCCCGAGCGCTTCTTCCTCACCACGTTGCCCTCGCGCCCGCCAACTAGCCCGAGTCGCCGTCGGCAACCACCTTTAGCCAGGTCACGCTGCCGCCCGACCTTTCTCTCTCTCCATTCCCTTCCCCTTCCTCCCCTCACTAGCTCTCTCCCTCCCTTTGTTGTCATAGGGAACCGCCGCCGCCATGGATCTCACCACCGACCGGAACCGCTGGAGCTGAGCCTCCGTCGTCCTCCTCGATCCCACCGTCCAGATCTGCTTGGTGCCGCCCCGTTCTGCCGTTCCTCGATGTCCCTGCACCTTCCAGCGACGCCGCTGCCTCAATTCCATCGCGCCGTCCTCGGCTTCCACTTTGAAGAGCAGGAGGAGCGCCGATCATCGTCGTTAACTGCAGCCGCGCGTGGACTCCCATGCCTTGGGCCGCCTTTGATTGCCAAGGTCCAGCCCAGCTCCAGGCCGCCTGCCTCCTGCGCACCTGGGCCACATCTCGCGCAAGGCCCAGCGCCCTGCCGACCTCTCTCCTCCACCGAACGGCCCATGGCCAATGTGAGCAGCCACCCCAAACCTTCTGTGCTCTGTTGGGCCAACCAGATCCGGCCCGTATCGTGTTTTTTTACATAGAATGTTTTCCTATTTTCCCAGAGAACGTCAGTTTTGTAGAAACACCCTTGAGCTTCATGCATATTTTAACTCAGAAACCAAGCATCACATGTAAAAACTTTATATATGAAACTTGCTTAGAATTTTGTGTAGATTAATAATTTGCCATTTTCATCTATGTTTAAAATGCTTAAAATGTTGTTTGTTTAAATTTTGCCCTTGCCATGCTAAAATGCTTTATTTCATAACTAAATAACGTAACTCGGAATTTAATAAACTTTATATGTAAATGGGGTAGAAAAATGCCTAGATTATCATGATGGCTTCACTTTGCATGTTTAACAACTCTAAAATTATGTTTAGGGCATAACAGTCCCAAACCTAAAATATGCACATGAGGAGTTTCCGGACTTGTTGTTTGTTGTTTCGGCCTCATTTAAACTTGCCTAGATAGGTAGTTTTATTTTGCTTCACCCCTTGCCATGCTAACCAACATATAACATTGTTGGGTACATAAACGAGATCGAACTAAATAACTTCAATGTGGTGTTCTATCAATATGCAACTCGTTGCATATTGATCTCCACTTAATTTGTAGTGTTGTTTGTTGCACTTTGCCATGCCATGCTTCATTAAACCGGACATGCATCATACTTGGTTGTGCATCATGCCATGCTTATGTGGTGGTTGTTTACTATGTTTTTTGTTTCTTTCCGGTGTTGCTTCTTCGAGTTGGTTCCGATAACGTCGTGCGTGTGAGGATCTGTTCCACTTAATAACGTCGTTCTTCTTCCTTGCTGGATCTCAGGCAAGATGACCATACCCTCGAAATCACTTCTATCTTTGCTTGCTAGATGCTCGCTCTTTTGCTATGCCTATGCTGTGATACCTACCACTTGCTATATCATGGCTCTCATATTGCTAAGCCAATCCTCTAACCCACCTTGTCCTAGCAAACCGTTGTTTGGCTATGTTACCGCTTTGCTCAGTCCCTCTTATAGCGTTGTTAGTTGCAGGTGAAGATTGGGGTTGTTCCTTGTTGGAACATGTTTATTGTGGGATATCACAATATATCTTATTTACTTAATGCATCTATATACTTGGTAAAGGGTGGAAGGCTCGGCCTTATGCCTGGTGTTTTGTTCTATTCTTTCCGCCCTAGTTTCCGTGATACCGGTGTTATGTTCCTTGATTTTGCGTTCCTTACGAGGTTGGGTTATAATGGGAACCCCTTGACAGTTCCCCTTGAATAAAGCTCCTCCAGCAAGGCCCAACCTTAGTTTTACCATTTGCCACCTATCCTTTTTCCCTTGGGTCGGCCAGCCCGAGGGTCAGCATTATTTTAACCCCCCCGGGCCAGTGCTCCTCTGAGTGTTGGTTCGACCGAGTAGATTGCGGGGCCACCTCGGGGCAACTTGAGGGTTGGTTTTACTCGTAGGATGTCTCATCTGAGTGTGGCCTGAGAACGAGATATGTGCAGCTCCTATCGGGATTTGTCGGCACATTCGAGCGGCTTTGCTGGTTTAGTTTTACCATTGTCGAGATGTCTTGTAACCGGGATTCCGAGCCTGATCGGGTCTTCCTGGGAGAAGGAATATCCTTCGTTGACCGTGAGAGCTTGTGACGGGCTAAGTTGGGACACCCCTGCAGGGATTTGAACTTTCGAAAGCCATGCCCGCGGTTATGGGCAGATGGGAATTTGTTAATGTCCGGTTGTAGAAAACCTGAAACTTATCTTAATTAAAATGCATCAACCGCGTGTGTAGCCGTGATGGGCTCTTCTCGGCGGGGTCCGAGAAGTGAACACGGTGTTGGAGTTATGCTTGACGTAGGTTGTTCTAGGATCACTTCTTGATCATAGTTTCTCGAACGTGCTTTGCTTTCTCTTCTCGCTCTCTTTTGCGTAAGGTAGCCACCATATATGATAGTGCTTGCCGCAGCTCCACCTCACACCTTTTACCCTACCTATAAGCTTAAATAGTCTTGATCGCGAGGGTGTGAGATTGTTGAGTCCCCGTGACTCACAGATACATCCAAAACCAGTTTGTAGGTGCCGATGATACCGTGCAGGTGACGCAACCCAGCTCAAGGAGGAGCTCGATGAAGATCTTGTTCATTGTGTTGTTTTGTTTCAGGTGATCAGTAGTGGAGCCCTGTTGGGGCGATCGAGGATCTGTTGCATTAGGGGTTGTCTTATTTTATTTGGTTCCGTAGTCGAACCTTGATTGTATCTGGATGATGTAATGCTTTATTCATGTATTGTGTGAAGTGGCGATTGTAAGCCTATCTTTTACCTCTTTTCTTATTTAGTACATGGGATTTGTAAAGATTACCCCTCTTGTGACATTGCCTTCAATGCGGTTATGCCTCTAAGTCATGCTCCGACATGTGGGAGATATAGCCACATCGAGTGTGTTACAAAAGGATACAAGATGAATCCTGATGGACAAACTAGACGAGGATCAAAGCTCAAATTAAAGATAAACTCGTAGAAAAGGGGTACATCGATAGATGTCCTAATTAACATAGCCGGCTTGACCTAGATGGCAGCCGAGTAGTCTTTGTGCATGTCTGCTGGAGTCTAGTCACATGCATGGACGAACTGATCTTTCATGTCTTCCAGGGATTATCCAGGTACAACGTATGTACTACTTCTATTAACTCACCCGACTTGCGGGGCCGGGGAGTGTGCCTATGGTCGGTTCTCAATTGCAGTCCCACATGTGTGTGCAAACGCAATATGACGCGCGTTCCATTCGGAGGGCGGCGTGCTAGACCGACTGACCGTCTGGGGTGTGACGCGAACGCGACGGGTGTGTTGTATACTCCGTACATGTGTACTGTCGTTTTCTTGAGGGTTTGCTCCATGGCGCAATCCATGGATACAAAATTAGTATACTGTACTATTTAAAAGTCGTGGGCGGGGCTTTTCCCACGCGGTAGGCGGGGCAGTTCCGCCTAGTCGGTTCGATAGAGACGCGAGAAGACAAGGGAGTAGGCTGCTACAAACGTAGGGCTGTGTAGCGACCAGACCTCAAATAGTCTGGTCTCTGTGCTCAGGTGTCATCCCTGGATCAGTAATGCTGACACCACACAGTACTTGGAGGATTTATAACAGAGTAGCAATCACACACTTATTACATCGAGTGTCTCAATAGAGAACTTATTACAATAAATATGGCTTAAGGCCATCTAATAACGATAACAGCGGAAGGCTTGGAAGATAAGTGAGTCCATCAACTCCAACGGCATCACTGAGTATAGAACCACGACCTAAAACTCCTTAATCATCGTCTGAAAAGTCTGCAACATTAACGTTGCAGCCCGAAAACGGGTCAGCACATGGAATATGCTGGCAAAGTAACACATAGAGAGTAATGGAATGAAACAACTATACTATATGCATATTTGGCTGGTGGAAAGCTCTATGGTTACAGTTTTGCGTAAAGCTGATTTTTCCCTACTGCAAAGGAATAAATTTTATTCAACTATCATGGTAGTTGTTAAACATTGAGAATGGTTGACAGCATTCTCAATCCCAATTAAGCATCATCATTAAACAAAACCCATCAAAATTAAATTTTAGAGTAACATGTTGAGAGTCACATGATAGTCCAAGTACTAGATACTCAATATGTCCATAACCGGGGACACGGCTAACCATGATTAGTTTATACACTCTGCAGAGGTTTGCGCACTTTTCCCCACAAGACTCGATCACCTCCGTTTGGTTTCTCGCACTACACGGTGTTTTAGAAACGGATGACCGAGACATAGTCTTTCAGAAGCGCTAGCACCTTACGATGGATAGACCGTTACACCTACTATCCCCTACATCTTCTAGTCTACCCTGTAAGAGTTCGCACGACTTAATCAACTATGCTAGAGCCCATAATAGCATGTGGCTGCACACGAAAGTTTCTAGTATGAAAAAATCTCATGATCCCTTTGGGCCTGGGTGGCGGTCCATAAAGAAAAACAGGCAATCCTGGAATACCGAGGTACCTCAATCCACCCAGATGTGTGTTTAAGTTGCCACCTTAGATAAACCATTAATTAACAAACTCACATCTGTCATGGATATCACTCACCCAATCCACGTCTACTACCATAGCATGGCATAATAAGCAAACGTAGAAGTAACTCCCAAAGGTTTGATAATACAACAGGTAATAGGTACTACCTCAACTACTTCCCATCCCACAATTTAATTAGATCCTAATCATGCAATGTTTGAGGATTGATCTAATGCAATAAAACTGGGTAGTAGGAGGTATGATCAAAGTGTTACTTGCCTTGTTGATGATCCGCGAAACCTAGAGATTCGAAGTAATAGGCAGCGCACTCCAGGTATTCTATCGCAGACAAACAAACAAGCATACAATAAGTATTCATCTAATGCATAGGTAAAACTCAAATAAGAGATCTAACCAGAAGGTTCAACTTAAAAACTCCGGCTGGCAAAAAGAATCAAATCAAACGAAGCAACGAAAGTCAAACGGTAAAAGAAACAGGCTTTGTTTACTATTCTGGATCTAGGGCAATTTTACAGTGGCAAAAACTTGTTTAAGTTGGTTAAACGGATAGAGGGTTTCGAGACGAAACTCCAGGCGCTTGAATCGCCTGATTCCGATAAACGAGCGAAAAGTTATACTAAAACGAAAATCGGATCAGGAATGGCGATCAGAAAATCGCGGATTTAATTCGAGAAAAGAAAAAACGACGAACGTTCACTAGAACGAACAAACGAACACTCGCTATTTAAATAAATCGGGAAAACCGATCTATTTAAAAAAAACCGAAACTAAAAAAACAAACAAAACCGTCAGAAAAACCAAACGGTTTTTCCCGAAACCCGATGTCTAAACAAACTACCCGGCAACTCCGGCGAGGCTCCGGCGGCGGCGGCGGGGCTCCGGCGTCGGCGGTCGGCGGCGGGGTGCGGCGG
>NC_041384.1:248534208-248673817 GCF_002162155.2 Triticum dicoccoides | reverse complement strand
GCGGGGCGCTGGGGCGGCGGGGCGGCGCGCTAGGATTTGCGAGTTCCCGGGCTGGGCTCCCCGGCTTATAAAGCCTGGACGGGCCTAGTGTCCGGGTCGGACACGACACGTAGGTCGGTTGCGTTTTTTTAATTCCGCGCAGAAAAACAAATAAAAGAAAAACTAAACGGACTCCAAAAATCCCGAAAGAAATTTTCCCCGGCTTCTAACGGACCTATGCATTGGGGACTTGAGTTGCTAAGCCATTTAATGCACATAGCACCTCATCTAAGCACCATTTCATTGGAAGAGCTCACTCCTTGGCAAATGCAATAAATATTATGAAGAAAGAGATAGAGAGAAGTAAACAAAAAATACTCTTATAGCCAACCTTATAGCTAACCTTGTTGTATGAGTGACTAAGTGATGACTATGTATGACATGCCAACATCAGATAGCCTAACGCACCGTGTTAAATCTCCAAGGGGGCGGCTGCGCGAGCGAGGCGACGGTCGTGGTAGGCGCGACCATGATATGGGTTGTTGGCAGCCCTTGGATCTAAGATCGAACGGTCGCATGCTAAGTTACTGAAAAATTGCAGAATAACCCTCCAGGATAGGATATTCACCCATAGGTCTAGAATCACGCCATGCAACTATTCGATCTCAGATCCAAGGGCTCTCGGAAGCCCATATCATGGGAGAATGGAAAGGTTCATATCACCTGTAATTTTCCCGACGCTTGACATGACATCGAAAGCCATTTAATTGGGCGTTGAGTAGACATGACATCTAATTGGGCCCCCATAGTACTGTGTATGAATCCATTTATCCACCAGGCAAGCCACTACCCTGCCATCCACACGCGCCCCCCACTCGACATTTTTACAATCGATAAACCGCTCCTAGTCGTCCCGTCCTTTCACATTACGGCAGTTCCACTAATCCTAACCCTGCTCACAAATCCATGGCGTTCCAAATCTCCATGATCGGCAGTGAGTATAAGGTTAGAACCATCACCGGCGATGAGTTTGACGTCATCCACACTCGTCCTTTCGCAACATTGAAAGAATGCCTTGCTCGCTTCAAACGCATGTTTGAAAACTCAAATGATGAGTGGGTCGCTGGGCTAGATGTTGAGTGCACCACAGTCCTGGGAAGCGAGAAGAATCTAAAGGAGGCAGAGAAGAAGAAGCCCGCCGTGATCTAGGTTTGCGTGCATGACTTATGCTTGGTCTACCACATATGTCGTGCCGACGTTGAGTGCCAGGATTTTAAGAATATCCTCAAGGACGGCCGAGTCAAATTCGTTACTGTAGACTTTAGGAACGACAAGGAAATCCTGGGTCGGATAGGCCTCGTTGTAGGCGACCCCTTCGACCTCCAGAAGAAATGGCTGGTACCCTCGGGTGATCAGCCTTCAATGCTGACCCTGGCAGGAGCCATGGTTCATCCT
The DNA here is from genome assembly GCF_002162155.2 of Triticum dicoccoides. Lineage (NCBI taxonomy): Eukaryota > Viridiplantae > Streptophyta > Magnoliopsida > Poales > Poaceae > Triticum > Triticum dicoccoides. Next base: position 248,672,383 of record NC_041384.1, on the reverse strand, counting down.
TTGTACGGTACACTGAAGAAACCTCCGTTCAGGTTTCATCATGCATGGGAGTGGAATGTACTAGATATAGACCACATCCACTACGCTGCAATGGATGGCTACCTTTGTTTCAATATCTACAACGGTTGGATGAAGAGCAAGAGCCAAGTGTGTGGTTCAAGAAAAGAAGTATCGGCCCAGAGGAAGAGGGACAAGGACGAAGTCGAGGACGTGGATGAGGAGTCCGAGTAAGGTGGCAGTGTCGTTGCTCATGGTGGTTCCAATGCAGTGTCTACCGGATTAGTTGCTTAGTTTAATTTCAGGTGTGCTTAGTTTTATTTGAGGGGTGTGTTGTGCTGAGCCCCCAGCAAAACTATGTTATGTTTCTTCTCATTATATTTCGTACATTTCATATTTTAGTTGGTATAGTACTACCACTTGTTTCTTCACATTATATACGTACAATATATATGGCCAACATCATATAGCCAGCAGTTTAGTTGTCAAAGAATTTCAGGGTGCTTAGTTTTGTCATAGAATTCCAGGGTGCTTAGTTTTGTCAAAGAATTCCAAGGTGCTTGGTTTTATTTGAGGGGTGTGTTGTGCTGGAGACCGTTAACTTTTCATTGTGAGAATCGGCTTATTTTTGTCATGTAACATGGTCAACGGGTTTGACGAGAAAATAACAATGTCTAATGGCATTTCTAATATGCGCTACCTCTCTCGAGATTTTCTTTACAGAGGCAACATAGAACTATATGAGTGCCCTGTTAAATTTTGGAAATATTCCGGGTTCGTTTGGCCTTTTTTATACATTAATTGAGTTTCTGGTCATTTAATGTGCATAATTCAAATTTGAACTACGAGCACATGCTCCCGTGCACCAAAGTTGATTGAAAAATCACATGTGTGTCCTCGGGTGAATTTCTAGGTCACATGCAAGAAATGGGAATGAAATTCAAATATTTGGGCATCGTGGTTCGGCCGAGAACATTGAGAAGCTTGGTTTTAAAATTCTTGTAAATCCAAAACACGCCTGAAAATCATGAAACTTGGCATGGTGTCATGTCATGATACTACATTGCTGTGGTAAAAAAATTCAGAATAGGAACAAGTTTGGGTATAAGTTTCTTGCAAAAACCGGAGCTTCTCTCAAGAAGGCTCGTGGTTCTGAGAGGGATCGTGTCACCTTTGTGTGCATAATTCAAATTTTAAATACAAGCACATGCTCCAGTGCACCAAAGCTGGTTGAAAAATCACATGTGTGTCCTCGGGTAAATTTCTAGGTCCTATGCCAGAAATTGGAATGAAATTCAAACATCTGGGCGTCATGGCTCAGCTGGAAACATTGAGAAACTTGGTTTTTTAATTCCTGTAAATCCCAAACACGCATGAAAATCATGAAACTTGGTTGGTGTCATGACATGGCACCAACATGGTGTGGTAATTTTGCAGTCCGATTTGCGAAGGCGCACACATTAACAATCAACAAAGTCATTTTGGAACAAGTGTGTCACGTTACAATCAGAAACACAAGTATTATCGAAACCGTGGGCGTTCTATTTACCATTTACGTGTCGCCACGCGTCCCCTTTTATTATTAGCTAGGAGGCGCCGTGGAGGGTAGCTATTTGAGTACGAGAGGCGTGCGAGCCCTTTGACCTCCATCTACCATCCACCTCTCTCCCAAGGTCTCCATTAATGGCGCCCGAGCCTCTGTTTAATGGCGTGGCAATGTCTCACTCGACTGAGATTTAAGAGAGAAAAAAGAAAATCTGAAAAGAAAATTTTGCACGGATCTTGATGTAAGATTCGATGGACCTATATAGCATCTACTACGACTTATAGCAAGACTTATGAATGTGCGGGACGCACACGGCACCAACACGACACGGGCTTCGTCTGCCTGGTGCGCATGCAGTCGGGTGAGTTGTCCAAGTATAGACACAACGAGGCCCTCATTGGTATCCGCGCCTCGACTTTGGATGGTCATAGTGGAGAGTAGCATAGACTAGTTACTAGTCTATGTTACTAGTACCTTCATAGTGGGTAGTGTCATATAGTATATGCATAATTTGGTGACGAGCGCTCTATATATGTACCACCTTTTTTCTTTAATTACATCTTGTTAGTTTTGCTCCATGGTGCAATCCATCGATAATACTACTGTACAAATGTATACATTTTTAAAAGGCTAGAGGGTGGGGCAGCCTAGCTTGATCCTTTTCACGAGAGGCGAGGGCCTTTGTGATTTGACGGCTCATTACTGCTGGAAGACGGGGCCTTGTGATTTGACTGCTCATATAAATGTGCCGACGACCTGAGGAGGAGCAAAGAACCGTGTGATATACTCAAGTTTTCCACTGGAGTACGACAGAGGAGCACGAAACACGGCAGCCCAGTGCCATATCCTCTACTCTCTACTCTTATTATATATTACTAGCAAGAGGCATTGTTCTATTGGCGAAAAAGAATGATCTAATTTGCTAGTCATCTCATTTTTAGCATTGTTCTATTCATGCCTCGCAGAGAAGGTGACACGTGCGGCGAAACACCCGAAGCAAAATAAAAAACACAGGAGCAAAATAAGAAGGAGGATTATCACCCCAAAAAAAGAAGGAAGACGCACACACAAGTATGGGGCGCTCCTCTCACTACATGAAGGGTTGTTGGCCATGGAGTCATAACTGCTTCTTCATCGCCTCCACGACCCCCATCTCCTTGCGCGTCTCCTCCGTCATCTTCATCATTGTGTCCATGACGCGGGATTTCTCGATGCGAGCCTTCATCATCTGTTCCACGGCCGCATTACGTACCTTGACAGCAGCCGGGTGCTTGATGCGGAGCTTCTCCAACTCCTCCTTCTGTTCCATGACGAAGGCCTGCAACATCTTCATCGAGGAACTTCTTTTCTCATGCAGGTTCTTCCAGCCGGCGTTCTCCTCCTTCAGCAGGTCGAGCTTGTGACAGAGCTTCACGTTGTCCTCCTAAAGTTGCAGGATTTCGTCGGTCGCGTTCTTCTCCGAGGCAATGCTCTTCTTCAGCAGCATCACCAAGCCGGCGGTCAACTCCCCCTGCTCATTAAGCTTAGTGGGCATGTTGTCGAGGCTCTCCTTCAGCAGCTCCACCAAGCCGTGGATGAACTCCTTCTGCTTATTGAGCTGCTTATTGAGCTGATTGGGCATGCCGTCAAGGGATAACGACTCCAGCGCCGCCAGCTCGGCATGTTCGCCTTCGCGTCTAGGGCGCTCCTGGTAACCATCGCCTGCCCGTGAGAGATCTTTCAAGGTCTCTGCGTGGCGGCGAGCCCTCTCTTTTTTTCTTCATTCTTGGTTGCCGCTCCATTGTTACGAGTAGTTCTCGACCTAGAGCTCTGCACACCGGCCATGGCAACGACGGACGAAGAAGCAGGACTTATGAGGAGGAAGGTAGAGTAATTTTCGGTTAGGTAGTTCCCCTTTTTATAACCTAATTACCAGCACTAGTACTAAAACCTGCATAGTGGGAACACATTCAGGTTTGGTACGTACTGGTAGGTGTGAGCAGGCTTGCACTTAATTGTAGCACTAGTACTTTTGAATGTGATGAGAACAAGGTAAAATTAATTGATGGTTTTTGGTTTCGAGGCCCAAAACGGCTCCCTATGAGTTTAGTGGAACATAAATTTCAAGTAGACCGCACTACTCACATGCGCAAATATTATGTTACTGTCAAAAATTGGCACAAAATACAAAGGAGACCAATGGAAGTACTACTAGCAACCCATGATTTAACTACTCGCATGCGCGCAGTGGAGTAGTAATGTCTTTCTTCCGCCCTCACGTCCACTCAATTTGCATGTGCTGTATTAGTTGACCATGAATGAAGTGAAGGACTTTACACGCGTCAAATTATCACATGGGGTGGATCTTGGTACAAAATTGCGTCCGCCCGTGTACTCGCGTGTGCGTGCAAGGGAATGAGTGCGTGCGTGGCCTGTGTGCACATATTCGCTTTGTGCATGTACCGCCAGTGCGGCCCAGGGAGGACGAGTACATTCTTCTGGAACCAGCAGCACGTCACTGTGATCAATCCACACAAGGATGTCGCGACAACGCCTCCACATGTGGCACGTGCCCACGTGGCTTCATGAACTGTAAGAGAGACACTGTGTAGCATGCAATTCTATTTCACAAATACTCGAAGTACTAGTAAGGTACACGTGCATTGCATGCATCAGATTTTGCAACCAAATTATGAATAAATACCACACTGTAGCATGTAAGCTCTGAGTCATATATGCCTGATGTAGACCTTCATTTAATTCTTATAGTTCATCTGATTCAAAATCAATTAGTTTTTATAAAAAAACCTAGGGCCTCTTTGATTCGTAGGATTTCCAAAACGCGGGAATAGGAAGAACATGGGATTAGAGTGGAATGTCGTCTTGAATCCTATAGGATGGTACAAGTGTTTGATTGTGCATAGAAAAATGCAGAATTCTTTCGAAGAGGTTTGATTGGATGGGATGTTTCCTGTGAAATATAGTGCAAATGAATCATATGGAAAAATTCCTATGGTTTACAATCCTACGAATCAAACAACCAAGATAGGAAAAATTCCTAAGGATTAGAATCCTCCAAAATTCCTTCGAGAATCCTTTGAATCAAAGAAGCCCTTAATCTATTTTATGATTCATGGAATTGTGTGTTGTAAAGCATAAAGTACAAACAAATAATGACAATTCAACTAGAAAAAAAGTTTGGCCAGTTACGATACAGAAGATTCTAGAACAAAGGATAACCACTGTTGTTTTGACATTTTTGCATTATGCTTAAGTTCAACCATAGAGTCTGCTAGATTGTACATGTGGCAAAATCCGGTGGGGGGCTAGAAGATGGTGCGAGGGGCCGAGTGGAGGGAGACTATGAAGGAGTGCACAACTGTGAGATCGATATTTAGAGAGAGGGGGCGAGAACGTGCGCTGTTGAGCGCAGTGGCCAAGCATTGCTAATCCTTTATGAGGAGGGCCAATTCATCAACTTAAACCATTTTTACCGGCAATTGTCTAATGATCACATTCATATTAGCCTCGATATATAGTGATGTTAGGGGGGCAGGGCCCTTGCTGCCCCTTGTCTTGGCCATTGTGCGCGCGTCTGAGAGATGAAGCGGAAGGCATGGATGATGACATGGGGCGTTGGATATATAATTAATGTAGGTGTATTAGCTATATATGTAATCCTATATAGAGAGGTATATATTGATCGATATGGACGTGGGAAAGCGGGTGAGACCTCACTAGATATATAGATTGATCGGTTTATGTAGAAAACTATGAACGACCTAGCTATATGCACACACACACATAGGGGAACATCGATCATTGTGCATGCACGTCAGAGATAAAGAATGCCTGATATGATGGAGAGGGGGATGTGTGTGTGTGTGCCTTCATGGGAGACCGACCTGAAGAAAAAGATTGCATGTGTGCGATGGATAATGCCGACTGGTAGTGTGTGTACATGCATGCACGAGATAAAGTTAGTGGTACAGTTATAAAGAGAAGACGAATGTGTGGGTGTAAAAGACTAGGTGAGGTCATAATCAATGTAAAGTTGAATTCAAATATTTGAATAAGAGATCATGATGTTTGAAACCCATGCATGCATGGATATAACGGCGATCTGCGCGGTGTGGTTTGGAAACGAGCATGTTGCAATGTATACACATTGAACAAGGTCAGATTGGTTTGAATTTGAGATACCGATGGCAGACATTGTTTGGCCACATTGCATCCGTGCATGCACAAACTATTCTAATTGGAGATGATGGGTGGTTTTCGCATCACATAACTATATCTATACCCCTATATATATTATATTTTATATTTTTTATATAGTGTGCGGATAACTTTAACTTTGAAAGATGGTCGTTGGATGAGCCCAATCCGATGGTGCAGAGCTGGCAAATTTGAGCACTACTGGCCGTTGGATATCATCTAGATTCCACCAGATTTTGCCACATGTACAATCAAGAAGACTCTATGGTTGAACTTAAGCAAATGCACAAAACTCAAAACACAAGCACTTCGTCTTTGTTCTAGAATCTTCAGTATCATAATTGCCCAAATGTTTTTCTACATGATTTGTTTTTACTTTATGCCTTACAACGCACAATTCCATGAATCTTAAAATAGATTACCTTTCTTATAAATACTAGATGATTTTGAATGAAACAAACTATAAGAATTAAACGAACATCTACATCATGCATATATGACTCAAAGCTTGCATTCTATAATGTGGTATTTATTCATAATTTGGTTGCCAAATCTCATGCGTGCAATGCACACGTACCTTACTAGTATAAATGGTGTCTATGTGTGTTGTGCGTTTTAAACACATTGTACGTAGTATATCATACTAGTCTAAATTGTCTTTTTTGGGTACACGTTAAGATTGTTCCCCCGAAATTTCAAGTCGTGCCTTGTTATGCCAAAATTTCAAGCTAGCGTCTCTGTCTATCGTGCTGCGAAACTCCCGCCTCTTCAACCTGCGCCTTGTTAGCTCAAAATATTTAAGATATATCTTTGTCTCGCTGTGCTCCGACAACTCCCTCCATCTCAACCCGTGCCTTTCTATTCCAAAATTACAACGCGCGTAAAAACTCCCACCTCCTGTGAAATCCCGACACGCAAAATGCCCGTGATACCCCTGAACCGAAAGAACCGCCTCAAATCGGTGGGGGTACTTTCGTAACTTACCCCACATTTTGGACAAGCATGTCCCTAAGCCATGGTTCCCCACTCCCATCCCATCTGACCACCCATTCGTACACCGAGGCCGGCAAAACCCGCGAAGCCCCACACCCTCCTCTATCCACCACCTAGTTGAAGCCTCTTCCCCGACGACGTCGTCCACAACAACACCTCGATGTCCCTCATCCACCGTACCGGATGAGGATCCGTTGTCGATCTGGTCGTCCCGCCGGTTCAGCCACCCCGTTCTCCACCTCCAAGGAGTTTCCCCGACGTTCCCCTTGTCTTTCGCGCCACATCCATTCCCACACCGCCGTCTTCACCTGCACCACTAGAAAGCATCATCATCACCGTTTCCTTGGATGAAGCTGCGGCCTAATCAGCGTCACCAAAGAGGTTGTACACTAATCGCCGCATTTTCTTCTTGATTCAATCTCACGGTGCTGCCGGCGGTCGGTCCCGAGCCGACACGGCGCGGCTCCATCCACACCGGCGTCGCCGGCCAGTTCCTCCACGGCGTTGCTCCCTGGGTGGCGACGTCCACATCAGTAGGAGCTGTTGTTGCTTTAGCTCTCGCTCGCGCTGCTGCTGTGCTCTTGCTCTCAGTCCCCTGCCTGGTCTGCTCTTGCTCTTGCTCGCGCTCGCGCTGCTGCTCTCGCTCTTGATCTTACTCGCGATGCTGCTCCAATTAAGCTACACTTCAGTCGACTGAGACTTTTGGGTCAGTCGATTTTCAGGGGGTGGGGGGCTCGGCGGAGTTAAGGAAGAACCAGCCGCAGCGGGGAGGAGGGCTCGCCGGAGAGGTACCCCACTATATATCTTAGGGTTCAGGGTGGGGGCGGTTGTAGCCGGCGGTGGTGGGGCGGTGGCGTGGGGATCGCTGGAGAAAAAGCTCGGCACGAGGGGGGGGCTACAGGAATGGCCAGGGCGACGGTGGACCGGTGGTGGGGAGTGTTTTTGGGGCGGGCGGGGCGCCACACCGTCGGCCGCGAGTGGCGGGGGAGGCTGTTTGGCCGGTGGTGGTTGGCGGCTCAGGGGCGTGGAGGTTGAAGATGAACTGCAGACCCTTGATTTCGTATCCAACGGCTGCAAAATCGGCTGGCCAGAGATGAAAAAGTCAGTCGACTGACTTGTAGCCTCACCTCTAGTGCATTCAGTTTCGACAGTAAAAATTAGTTTCGACACAGAAGTTCAGTTTTGACAGTTAAATTCTGTTTCGCCAGTTAAGTTCAGAGATGAGCAGCTGATGTATACATCTAGCACTTTGTGGTAATGCATTTTATGTCATCTATTAGAAATGCTATTAGAATTCCACTCAGGTTAACATTATCTCTCTTTTCCTGCTTCAGCCTCGGCGTCATACAACTCACCGGAGCTGCTCCAACGACGAAACCCTCCATCACAGCGGAGCAGTACCTCGGGCTCCATCTCCAGATGCCTAAGATCTTCTTCCCCTCCTCCGACAGCCAAGTCAGCGGGAGCATCCTCACCGGCCAACCCAATCACGCTGAGATCGACATGGCTTCTCCAAAGAGGTTGTACACTTGTTGTGGTTTGACTTAATCTCAATATGCTTCTTTGCATCCTGTGATCTTCCAATTCTTGTGAACCAAACACCCAGATTGGTAGAAATCCTGTGTTTTTAAATTCCCTGTTTTGCAGGTGCATTCCTATCCTATTCCTGTCTATTTCCTATCTCTGCATTGTTAGATCCTCAAATTCAAACAAGCCCTTACACAATTACTTCTCTTACAGATATGTGTCAAAGAAAACCTTGTGTGGTTTGTCCTGCTCCTGCAGTGCTGTGTTCCACCCTAGCTTAGCTGCTCCAACGACGGAAGGGTTCACCACAACAGGGATCCGCTCTCCAGACTGTCTTTAGCTGCCTCAGATCTTCTTCCCCGCCGCCGGTAGCCACGACAACTACATTAGCATCATCAACTGAGCAGATGACCTTGAGGAATACACGGGTCCGCAAGAGAGGTCGCACGCTTCCATGTCTGCTTACGTTATGCATCGCTTAATATGATGACATGCTACTTTATCGTCATGTTCTCCTATTGGACTCTGACTCACGTCCAAACTTATGCTGAAACTTGAGTTTTTAAATGGTTGTGGGGTGCATATTGGGGCAGCAATCAGTACTATCTGTCTACTATCTGGGTAATCTCGGGTGTCTACTATGAGTTTCATGTTGGGTGTAAACAAACATTAAAGGAGCCATTACCTGTATTTTTTAACTGAAGCTATTATATGTCTGCTATCATTTGTTTTGGGTCTATCCACAGTTTGCTACCATCACTCTAGATTTGTGCATGCACTCCTTACATAATCTCACTATGTTTTATTCCTATGCATGTCAGTTATTGTACACAATGGAACTGAACATGTAGAGCAAAAGAGACAAGCCTTGCGTGGCAATGAAATTTCATGCAGACGTCGCTCCATGGTGGGCGCAAAGGCAGCCCCTGTTGGTGTCAAAACCAGCGGATCTCAGGTAGGGGGTCCCGAACTGTGCGTCTAGGCCAGATGGTAACAGGAGGCAAGGGACACGAAGTTTTACCCAGGTTCGGGCCCTCTTGATGGAGGTAAAACCCTACGTCCTGCTTGATTAATATTGAAGATATGGGTGTTACAAGAGTAGATCTACCACGAGATTAGAGAGGCTAAACCCTAGAAGCTAGCCTATGGTATGATTGTATGTTGTGATTGTTGTCCTACGGACTAAAACCCTCCGGCTTATATAGACACTGGAGAGGGTTAGGGTTACACAAGGTCGGTTACAAAGGAGGAGATATCCATATACGCATTGCCTAGCTTGCCTTCCATGCCAAGTAGAGTCCCATCCGGACACGAGACGAAGTCTTCAATCTTGTATTTTCATAGTCTATCAGTCCGGCCAATGGAGATAGTCCGGCTGTCCGGAGACCCCCTAATCTAGGACTCCCTCAGTAGCCCCTGAACCAGGCTTCAATGACGACGAGTCCGGCGCGCAGTTGTCTTCGGCATTGCAAGGCGGGTTCCTTCTCCGAATACATTATAGAAGAAGTAGAATACGAGCATAGTGTCCGACCCTGCAAAATAAGTCCCACATTTCACCGTAGAGAGAATAATGTTTTTTCGCAGATCTAATTTGCTGGCTTGTTTTGATAGCATGACATCATGTCATGGACCGGTGACTATTCGAACCGTTTCTTTTAACGAGCCCCGCACATAACGCGAGGCAGTTTTTCGACACGTCTTGTCAAAGCAGAGATCGGGCCCTCTTATTACGGGATTCTCATCAATATGGGTGTGGGTAACCCAACCGTGCCATAAATTGTGGTGCTTGGGGGATAAGCGAGTTTTACTAGGCAAGTGGGGATGTTTAATTTTGTCCGCCCATATAAAGGGATAAGGATTCACCTTTCTATCCATGCCTTCTTCCTCCTCTGCTCATCCGCTCCCGCATACTCGAGCTCTAGCGCCCAAGTCCTCACTTCTATCTCAACCTTCTCCAACCATGTCCGGAGCGGGAGGCAAGTGGATGGTCTCCTCCGTCATGGAGGGAGACGTCAAGAAACTGAGGAGAGCCGGATACCTGCACGACGATATCGCGCACCGGCTCCCAGATGAGGGACAGCTCATCCCCACCCCAGAGCCCCATGAGAGGGTGGTATTCCTCACCCATTTCCTCCACGGACTGGGATTCCCTCTCCATCCCTTTGTCCGGGGACTCATGTTTTATTACGGCCTGGATTTCCATGATCTGGCCCCGAACTTCATCCTCAACATCTCGGCATTCATCGTCTTGTGCGAGGCCTTCCTCAGCGTCAAGCCCCACTTCGGCTTATGGCTGAAGACCTTTAATGTCAAGCCGAAGGTAGTGAGCGGCCGCTAGGCAGAGTGCGGAGGCGCCATGGTGGGCAAGATGCCCAACATCACATGGCTCGAGGGCACCTTCGTGGAAACCATAAAGGGGTGGCAATCGGGGTGGTTCTATATCACCGAGCCGCGTGACACCGCATGGGTAGCGGCCCCCGAGTTCCGATCTGGCATCCTCAGGATGCTCACCTCCTGAAAAGAGAAGAGCCTGTCCCGGGGTAATTCAAAAGAGCTGACCGGACTCCAGTTATGTATTCAGAACATGGTGAATAAGAAGCTCAAGCTTGTCAACATAGTCCAGGTTATGCTCGTTCGCCGGATACTCCCGTGCCAACAACGGGAGTTTACCTTGTGTGAGTTCAATCCGGCGCAGCACCGAACTCTGAACAAGCTCTTCGACACGACTCATGAAGATGCCTGGAGGGTGCTGTTCAAGGGCTCCGCTGTCCCTCCCCCCATTATTGAGGATCGCGGATTCAGCGCGAAGTGCCACGCCAGTGCGGTAAGTTGTTTTACCTCTTACAGGATATTTGTTATATATATAGATTGGCTCTATGCGGGGTCTAAACTCCCGTAATTTTGACAGGCTTGGCAGAAGATGGCCGGACAGATCGACTGTCCGGCTCCCTTACCTGAAGGCCCCGCAGATGCTCTTCTGATGAAGATGCTGACTTCGGCCCCCTATAATGTGCCGGAGAAGACCAAGAAGGCTAAGGGAGCTCGAAAGAGTTCCCGATGCCAGGCGTCGTCGGACTCACCATCCGATGACTTTGTGGCACACTCTTCCCCCGAAGATGGGGAGGAGGAAGAAGAGGCTCCCCCACCGACTGGGGGAGACAAGAAAAGGAAGGCCGCCCCAACTGGGGAGGCCGAAGAGTCCAAGAAGGGAAGGACGCTCCTTCCGGACAGCTCCACCGCCGCCGACGAAAGTGAAGACGAGTGGTTGCCCAGGGGCAAGCCCCAGGGGAGATCGTAAGTGTTCGGATACCAAAGTAACCCATAGGATTCCTTTGTCGCATTGCTTTCCCTAACGCCAAACTCAATTGTACAGGCCGCCCCGAGCCAATATCGAGGTATCCTCGGACGGCTCCCTGGGATCGTCAGACATGTATAGCGATCCAGTCCCGACCGCCACCTCCCCTCATCCGGCTGACGACGCCGAGGTGTTGTCTCAAGAGGCACCAGATCGAGGGGGGCAGTCCCGGAGGCGCCTCAAGGCGACCTTCCGGACTCCGGGAGACGAGGGGACGGGGTCCCCGAGAGCTCCGAGTTCGGCCCTCAGCCGAACACCGCGTCGGATCCTCCAACGGATCCGAGCTCGGGCAGGCGATCCCCTTCTAAGGAGGGTCAGACGCCTGTGCCGGTGACCTCTGTCCACCCAGAGGCGCTGGACACTATGTTGGAAGCGCTTCGCAACGCTTCCATTGAGGAGGAGCACATCACTATCATGAGTGCGGTGATCCAGAAGGTTCACTCCGCCAAGAGCGGATTGACTGAAGCATGTACTAGCCTTCTAACAGGCTTCGAGGTAAGTGTTTCAAAATGTAGTATAAGTGTTACCGCATAGACAGTAGCCCCTGATGCTTTGTTCAGTGTTCACAAATAAAAGCCGAACAGAGGATCAAATAATATCGCAAGAGACTAATATAAGTATGTCAATATGCATGTGCATGCTTCACTGCTGGCGTCCACCGCACTAACTACGGAGGTCGCCATACTGAAGGAGGCCCTTGAGGGGTCCCAGAAGGAGCTCGGCCTTGCTAAGAGGCAGTTCGAGGAGAACAAGGGTAAGTGATACCCCGTCTGTAGATGAGAAAAAGGACGTGATTGCTAAATGACAGGATCATTGTATGTTTGCCAGGGGCCACGACCGAGGTGGCGACCCTGAAGCAAGAGCTGTCCCAGGCTGAAGAAAAGGCGGCCCTGGAGCGCACCGAGTGAGAGAGGCATGAGGCTCGGGTGGGCAAGGTGCAACAAGAGCTCCAAGCTCTCGTGACGAAGCACGAGGCGTTGGAGCTTGACTTGAAGACGAGAGAGTCTGAGCTGGCCGCGGCCCGTGAGAGCGCGAAGAGTGCCAAGGCCAAGGCCCAGAAGGCCCTTTAGGAGATCGACGCGATGAAGAAGATAGCGGCGGGTAACGCTTTCTATATGCAAAGCAAGCATGCAACAGTGAATTACCGATTACTTACCCGAATCCGGAGCCCTTCAGGAGCATTCGCAGATTTGCCCTGCAGTGCGTCCGATGCCGCACTATTCTACCAGGCGGGAAGAAAGCTCGACGGAGAAGCTGTTCTGGTCTCAGTATGCTGAGGCCGAACATATGGTGCCAATGAGCGACCAACTGAAGCAGATGGTCGAGCTACATAAGGCAGCCGATCAGGCCATGAAGGGCTTCATAGTCCGGTTGTGGCGTGGCGACGCCCTTCCGAACAGCTTCTTCGGCCTGGTGAGGCGGCTTGTGGATGCCTGCCCACGGTTGGAGGTCGTCAAGCGATCCGTCTGCATTGAAGGTGCACGCCGGGCCTTCGCCCGTGTGAAAACGCAGTGGGTCAAGCTAGACGCCATGAAGCTTATCAAGGAGGGGCCGCCGGAGGGAAAGGAGCACCGCCACCCCGAGATGTACTACGAGGGTGTTCTACCGGGCGCCCGTCTTATCGCGGATGAGTGTTCATAAAATGTAATATTTGAATGAGACTTGCTCGTTTTTTATCCTGTGTAATGAAAACTTGTTTCATATGCGCTATGCAACGCTTGTGTGAATTTAAAATATTACCTTCTGTATGGCTGTTTATCCAATCTGAGAGATGGCTAGTCCTCGGCTTCTGACCCCATACCACGAGTGTTGGGGTGTTCGGGATAAACCTGAGCACTCTTGTTCCCATGTTTGGGTCCTTCGAGGGAGGTGCTCAGCACAATGAACAAGGAAACCGAACTAATAATGCTTTATCACTCTCACTTAGCCATAGAATTCTATAATTTTAAATTTCGGCGAAGCCCTTGGTGTTCAGAAGGCCGAATTCGGGGTGCGATACACGCCTGTAGGCCGGACGGAGCCGGCCCTTCGTCCTAAGCGGCATAAGTCTTTAGGGACTCGAAAAACCTCGCCGAACAGCGACCAGTCTCTCGCCTTATCATGACAGTTAGTTTTAGCTTTCTCTACTGAGGTGCTCAGCCCGGTAGAACTGGGGCACAATTGCAGTAGTTCTCCTAGAGCTACCTTAGCCGATAGAGCGGAACGTAAGGTACCAAAACATAGGAGCCGGGCAAACCCAACATTTGACCAAATACATGATTCGAAGGTGATGCATATAATGGTATAAGTTCGGGGTGCCGCACTTGTGAATTATGCAATGCTATCTTGTTGCAAGGCATTATATTTGTGAATTATGCAATGCCATGCTGCTTAGCCAAGCGTCATATATGTGAATTATATCTGTAGCGACCAGACCTCAAATGGTCCAATCTCTGTGCTCCGGTGTCATCCCTGGATCAGTAATGCTGACACCACACGGTACTCGGAGGATTTATAACAGAGTAGCAATCACACACTTATTACATCGAGTGTCTCAATAGAGAACTTATTACAGTAAATATGGCTTAAGTCCATCTAATAACGATAACAGCGGAAGGCTTGGAAGATAAGTGAGTCCATCAACTCCAGCGGCATCACTGAGTATAGAACCACGACCTAAAAACTCCTTAATCATCGTCTGAAAGGTCTGCAACATTAACGTTGCAGCCCGAAACAAGTCAGAACATGGAATATGCTGGCAAGGTAACACATAGAGAGTAATGGAATGAAACAACTATACTATATGCATATTTGGCTGGTGGAAAGCTCTATGGTTACAGTTTTGCGTAAAGCCAATTTTTCCCTACTACAAAGGAATAAATTTTATTTAACTATCATGGTAGTTGTTAAACATTGAGAATACCCAGGTACATAAAGAAAACAGGCAATCCTGGAATACCCAGGTACCTCAATCCACCCAGATGTGTGTTTAAGTTGCCACCATAGTTAAACCATTAATTAACAAACTCACATCTGTCATGGATATCACTCACCCAATCCACGTCTACTAGCATAGCACGACACTATAAGCATAACGTAATAGTAATTCCCAAGGGTTTGAAAATAAACAGGTAATAGGTACTACCTCAACTACTTCCCATCCCACAATTTAATTAGATCCTAATCATGCAATGTTTGAGGTTTGATCTAATGCAATACAAACTGGGTAGTAGAAAAACTATGATCAAAGTGTTACTTGCCTTGTTGATGATCCACGAAACCTAGCGATTCGAAGTAACAGGCGGCGCACTCCGGGTATTCTATCGCAGACAAACAAACAAGCATACAATAAGTACTCATCTAATGCACAGGTAAAAGTCAACTAAGAGAACTAACCAGAAAGTTCAACTTAAGAACTCCGGTTTGCAAAAGGAATCAAATCGAACGAAGCAACGAAAGTCAAACGGCGAAAGAAAACAACTTCGTTCTACTAATCTGGATCTAAGTCAAATTTTACAGTAGAAAAAATTTGTTTAAGTTGGTTAAACGGATAGAGGGTTTCGAGAAGAAACTCCAGGCGCTTGAATCGCCTGATTCCGATAAACGAGCGAAAAGTTATACTAAAACGAAAATCGAATCAGAAATCGCGATCAGAAAAATCGCGGATTTAATCTGAGAAAAAGAAAAACGACGAACGTTCGCTAGAACGAACGAACGGATGAACGCTCGCTAATTAAATAAATCAGAAAAACCGATCTATTTAAAAAAACCGAAACTAAAATAACCGACAAAAAAACCGACGAAAAAACCGAACGGTTTTTCGAAAATAAAATGGCGGCACGGATTTCGAGGCGACCTCGGGCGGCGGGAGGCGGCGGCGGCAACGGGCGGGCGGCTAGGGTTTGGGCGGCGGCTGGGCTGGCTTCGGCCTCGGGTGCCCCGGCTTATAAAGCCTGCCAGGCCAGAGTCCTGGGCGGACACGGCCCAGTTAGGCCGGTTGCCTTTTTTTGTATTACGCGCAGAAGAAAAATAAAAAGATATACTAAACGGACTCCAAAAATCCCGAAATAAATTTTCTCGGGCTTCTAAAATCAAGCCGCACAAGGTGAACATTTATTTGGGGCCTAAGTGCAATTTTTAAAAACGCACATTTTTCCTAAATTCAAATAAAATAACGAAAAACTCTGAAATAAAATCCTATTTGATTTTATTATTAAATCCTCAATATTTCTTTATATTGGGAAAGTCATTTTATTACCTCTCTCATATTTTTGTAATAGAAATAATTGATGATAAAATAATTAAAATCAAATGATCCTATTCTCAAAATTTGAGAAAACTCAAATATGAAAATAATGAATTCCCCAACTCTCTCCGTGGGTCCTTGAGTTGCGTAGAAATTTCTAGGATCAAACCAAAAGCAAAATAAAATATGATATACAATGATGATCTAGTGTATAACATTCCAAATTGAAAATTTGGGATGTTACATATCGTGCCATCCTTTTTTGTATTTCTCATTCCTTTTGTCGACAATGTTTGTATATTCAACTGCTCTTCCTGTGCATCAGCCATTTGAATTGGTGATGGAGAAATCTAGAGTGAAAACAAGGTCTTCAGAGCAGACAATGCTACCTGGTGAAGCAGATATCTTGCTAGTTACAGATAGCTCTTCAGAGGAGGATTCAGAGGCAGATGACCAGTCCTATTGTCCCCCTGAGGTGTATGCTCAAACTTGGCAGGGTTATATTACTCATATCATGCATATGTTGTATTACAATGCTTAGTTTTTACATCATATACACGATACTGAATGCCATCTCCTTAGTTGACACATCATATATGCGATTGCCCTCTTCTCACTTCCTTAGTATATAAATCATATATTTTAATTATATCATGCCATGATGTTTACATAGACAGCATGTATCTGAATTATGGCATGCCAACCCATTTTCTAAAGACATAAAATAGTTATATCATCTCATCATGTTCACATAGTCATCATATTTTGAATTATGTCATTCTATCCGTGAATTATATCATGCCATCATGTTTCCATCGATGGCATGTTTGTGATTTATGGCATGCCAACCACTTTAATAGACACATCATATAGTTATATCATATCATCCTGTTTACATAGTCATTATATTTTGAAGTATGTCATTCTATCATGTTTAGTTAGACATCATACATGTGAAATTGTGTCATGCTATCTTGTTAAATTAGCCATCATATATGTGAAATTATGTCCTGCTATTCTGTTTGGTTAGACAACATAAATGTGAATTATTTCATGCCCTGTTTTCTTACCTACTATTCATTGCACCTGTCTATCTTACAATGTCTGTACATTCAATTACTTTTCTTGTTTATCAGCCATTTCAATTGGAGGGGGTGATGGCAGTATCTATGGGAGTGAAAACACGGTCTTCAGAAAAGATCATGCTAGTTGTCGATGGAGATAGAACCACGGTTGTAGTTGCTCAAGAACCAGCCCCGCCACACATAACCCAGACTCACGCAGATTGTACCCCTACCCAGTTGGACAGAGAACTAGCTACACCTCTCCTAACCCCAACCCCAGCAGATAGTAACCCAGTTCCCATTGACACAACACCGTCTCCACCACAGAGCACCCAAACACGAGCAGTTAGTAAGGCAGCTGCAGTGCCCAAAGCACGAGGACCACCACTCCGAACCCCAAGTCGATGCTTAAAGCAGAAGAAGAATTGTTCTCAGGCCAGGTTCCATAGTTGTGGTTCATACTAATTTACTCTTGCATCACTGCATTTACTCATACCAACTAATTTCAAATTTGAAGGATGCAATTGAAACTCCAATGGTGCAACAGGTATGTTTTAAACCTGTTTCTTTAATGTGTTTGCTGTTGTAACTTGCTCTATGTTGATTTCAGTTTCAATTGAATAAACAGTTATATTCTCACGCCATGCATCTTACAAGTGTTGTTATTGCTGTGTAGTTTCCCACACTTATATTCTGTCTAAGTTGCTTTGTCTTAAATAGATATGATTCGAACTGTATCTATCTTGATTTGGCAACATAAACTAGAATGATATAGACCATACAGTGACCATACTACATAGATATATATTTGTTTCATGATGTTATCCTGTCCACCTTACTACTGAACTAGTTTACCAAAGCGAGTTTCATATACTACATTGTAAACCTCTGATGTGTTTGTTTGTTTCTCTTTTAGAATGCTGATATAATACTGGAGAAGAGTACCTTGTTATGCAATGGTACAGGAAGTAATGCAGATAAGGTTCAAGATAGTGAGACATCCCTGTTAGTCTCCAAGAAAGCTGATAAAAATAATATTGAAGACATTGAGACAACCCCAAAGTCCTGTCTTGATGTAGTGTTCGAGTTACTAGCTACTACTGCTGGCACCTGCTCTTCGAACTCACTACCTGAATCAGTTCGGCTTCTTGAGTCTCAACTTCAAGTTGAAAGACATCGATAAGATGTTATGCGACAGGAAGCCGGAGGACTGAGTAAGTCCCTGTAGAATTCAGATGCATACTTTCTGGTGCAACAGCAAGTGCTGGAGGATTTAAGTGCCAAACAAGAGAAAGTTAATAAGCTTGCTAAGCATCTTGCCAGCATTATGGGTACCCAGGATATTGTTTCTTGAGCTCTTCTGAAGTGGTTTCAGTTATGGACTTGTTTTGCTGCGGCGTTTATGTGTTGCTTTGTCCCCTATATTTGCACAGGTGGCGAAATTTGATACCCAGTGGATGTAATATGTGTAATAGCCGTGATAGCCTAGCGTAAGTTGCTTACCTATTTATTTCCTTATTGTCTTGCTTATTTGTTTTCTTATAGTCAGTGCAATTCTTTTTCCGCGGTTTTCTAGTGGCCGCAATAGCCTATCTTTAACATGGGCCTCCTATGGGCCGTAGAAACAATGGGCCTTCTAAGGGTCGTAGAAACAATGGGCCTTCTACGAGGTGTAGAAACAATGGGCCTTATACGGGTCGTAGACAAAATGGGCCTTCTACGGGCCGTATCATCAATGAGCCTTCTACGGATCGTATGATTGGTTGGCCAAACATGGGCCATTAACAGACCACATTATGGTCGTAAATGGGCTAGAGTTGAAATCGTATGTTCATGGGCCGACCATAACGGGCCATCGTTAATCGTCCGTATTTGATGAAGCTATGAAAACGACCCAATGTATTAACGGGCCACAAACGGGCCGACTGTAACCACGAGCTGAATTTGGCCCACAAGCAGAAAATGATAGTAACATGCCAAAAGTAAATGAATGCTGGAAATGAGCCCAAGAATAAATGGGCCCTGAGAAGGCCGAAAGATAACATGGGCTAAAAACAGCCTAATGGTATAATGGGTCGTTAATGGGTATAAAGTGATACACTGTTCATTACGGGCCAGTTTTACCATGGGCCGTTAATCGGTCGAGGGTTACTAAGGGCCTCATATGGGCCGAAAGACGTCATGTTCCATACATGGGGCAGAAGTTAAAACGGGATGGAATTATATTGGATGGCCCAGATGACACTACTGGGCCTAATTCGGGCCCTGGGTTAGCGGGATGTAAATGGCCTATATGCGAACAGGCCGTTAATAGGCTTGCCGTGGGCCGTCTTGCCACCTTTTAACCAAGTCAAACAGGCCAGCCTTTTCACAGGAATTGGCCTCTATTGGGCCGTGCCATGTGTCGACGTATGATAGGCGCTTTGGGTCCAATGAGTGGATGACATCTGTCCCAGCGGCGACCCAACACGTGTTCCCTCCAGCCAATGATGATTTTACACGTGGAAAATCCCCATTGGTCGGGGTTGTTAATGGGTTATCGGATCCAAAACCGGACCCGATAGCTTAACGGCGTTCCGTTACGATGGATGCCACGTGTCGGTCACCCTTGACAAAAGCACTTCTGTGACACACGATTTATCTACATGGAAGTGGACACTTCCATGATGATAATTTTGGTAATGTCATGGAACACTTCTACGACAGCACATGTATGACTATCTTGACTCTGTCATAAATTTGTCATGGATGTACATGCATGACAGAAAACGTGACCTACCGTGACAAACATGTATCATCACGGAAGTATATTTTTTTAGTGACAGTTACCTCATCAAGTTCTACTTTCCTCCCACTCACTTCTTTCGAGAGAAACTCCTTCTCTAGAAAGGATCCATTCTTAGCAACGAATATCTTGCCTTCGGATCTGTGATAGAAGGTGTACCCAACTTTCTCCTTTGGGGTATCCTATGATGACACATTTCTCCGTTTTGCGTTTGAGCTTATCAGGATGAAACTTTTTCACATAAGCATCACAGCCCCAAACTTTAAGAAACGACAACTTTGGTTTCTTGCCAAACCACAGTTCATATGGCATCGTCTCAACGGATTTAGATGGTGCCCTATTTAACGTGAATGCAGCTGTCTCTAATGCATAACCCCAAAACAATAATGGTAAATCGGTAAGAGACATCATAGATTGCACCATATCTAATAAAGTACAGTTACGATATTCGGACACACCATTACGCTGTGGTATTCCACGTGGCGTGAGTTGCGAAACTATTCTGCATTGTTTCAAATGAAAACCAAACTCATAACTCAAATATTCTCCTCCACGACCAGATCATAGAAACTTTATTTTCTTGTTACGATGTTTTTCCACTTCACTCTGAAATTATTTGAACTTTTCAAATGTTTCAGATTTATGTTTCATCAAGAAGATATACCCATATCTTACTCAAATAATCTGTGAAGGTCAGAAAATAACGATACCTGCCGCGAGCCTCAACACTCATCGGACTGCATACATCAGTATGTATTATTTCCAACAAGTCTGTTGCCCACTCCATTGTTCCAAAGAACGGAGTCTTAGTCATCTTTCCCATGAGGCATGGTTCTCAAGCATCAACTGATTCATAATCAAGTGATTCCAAAAGCCCATCAACATGGATTTTCTTCATGCGCTTTACACCAATATGACATAAATGGAAGTGCCACAAATAAGTTGGACTATCATTATTAACTTTGCATCTTTTGTATTACTATGATCGAGATTCAATAAACCATTCACCTTGGTTGTATGACTATTGAAGGTTTTATTCATGTAAACAAAACAACAATTATTCGCTGACTTTAAATGAATAACCGTATTGTAATAAACATGATCAAATCATATTCATGCTTAACGCAAACACCAAATAACATTTATTTAGGTTCAACACTAATCCCGAAAGTATAGGGAGTGTGCGATGATGATCATATCAATCTTGGGACCATTTCCAACACACATCGCCACTTCACCCTTAACTAGTCTCTGTTCATTCTGCAATTCCCGTTTTGAGTTACTAATCTCAGCAACTGAACTAGTATCAAATACTCAGGGGTTGCTATAAACACTAGTAAAGTACACATCAATAACATGTATATCAAATATACCTTTGTTCACTTTGCCATCCTTCTTATCCACCAAATACTTGGGGCAGTTCTGCTTCTATTGACCAGTCCCTTTGAAGTAGAAGCACTTAGTCTCAGGCTTAGGTCTAGACTTGGTCTTCTTGACTTGAGCAGCAAGTTGCTTGCCATTATGTTTGAAGTTCCCTTTCTTCCCTTTGCCCTTTTCTTGAAACTAGTGGTCTTGTCAACGATCAACACTTGATGCTTTTCTTGATTTCTACCTTCGTTGATTTCAACATCACAAAGAGCTTGGGAATCATTTTCGTTATCCCTTGCATATTATAGTTCATCATGAAGTTCCAGTAACTTGGTGATAGTGACTAGAAAACTCGGTCAATCACTATCTTATCTGGAAGATTAACTCCCACTTGATTCAAGTGATTGTTGTACTCAGACATTCTGAGCACATGCTCACTAGCCAAGCTATTCTCCTCCATCTTGTAGGAAAAGTGCTTGTCAAAGGTCTCATACCTTTCGACATGGGCATGAGTCTGAAATACTAATTTCAACTCTTGGAACATCTCATATACTCGGTGGCATTCAAAACGTCTTTGAAGCCCCGATTCTAAGCCGTAAATCATGGTGCACTAGACTATCAAGTAGTCATCATATCGAGCTCGCCAAACATTCATAACGTCTGCATTTGCTCCTGCAATCGGTCTGTCACCTAGTGGTGCATCAAGGACATAATTCTTCTGTGCAGCAATGAGGATAATCCTCAGATCATGGATCCAATCCACATCATTACTACTAACATCTTTCAACTTAGTTTTTCTATAGGAACATATCAAAATAACCGGGGAGCTACATCTCGAGATATTGATCTACAACATAGTTATGTAAATACTATCACGACTAAGTTCATGATAAATTATAGTTCAATTAATCATATTACTTAAGAACTCCCACTTAGATAGACATCTCTCTAATCATCTAAGTGATCACGTGATCCATATCAACTAAACCATGTCTGATCATCACGTGAGATGGAGTAGTTTTCAATGGTGAACATCACTATGTTGATCATATCTACTATATGATTCACGCTCGACCTTTCGGTCTCTAGTGTTCCGAGGCCATATCTGCATATGCTAGGCTCATCAAGTTTAACCCGAGTATTGTGCGTGTGCAAAACTGGCTTGCACCCGTTGTATGTGAACGTAGAGCTTATCACACCCGATCATCACGTGGTGTCTCGGCACAATGAACTGTCGCAACGGTGCATACTCAGGGAGAACACTTATACCTTGAAATTTAGTGAGAGATCATCTTATAATGCTATCGCCAAACTAAGCAAAATAAGATGCATAAAGGATAAACATCACATGCAATCAAAATATGTGACATGATATGGCCATGATCATCTTGCGCCTTTGATCTCCATCTCCAAAGTACCGTCATGATCTCTATCGTCATCGGCATGACACCATGATCTCCATCATCTTGATCTCTATAAATGTGTCGTCACATGGTCGTCTCACGAACTATTGCTTTTGCAACTATTGCTATCGCACAGCGATAAAGTAAAGCAATTACATGGCACTTGCATCTTATGCAATAAAGAGACAACCATAAGGCTTCTGCCAGTTGCCGACAACTTTAACAAAACATGATCATCTCATACAACAATTTATATCTCAACACGTCTTGACCATATCACATCACAACATGCCCTGCAAAAACAAGTTAGACGTCCTCTACTTTGTCGTTGCAAGTTTTACGTGGCTGCTACGGGATAAGCAAGAACCGTTTCTTACCTACGCATTAAAAACCACAACACGGTATAGTGATTGCTTTTTGATCTTCAGAAAAAACCCTGTTCATTGAATCCGATTCAACTAAAGCTGGAGAAACAAACACCCACTAGCCACCTATGTGATAAGCACGTCGGTAGAACCAGTCTCGCGTAAGCGTACGCGTAATGTCGGTCTGGGCCACTTCATCCAACAATGCCGTTGAATCAAGAATCAACTAGTGACGGCAAGCAATATGTATATACCCATGCCCACAACTCCTTTGTGTTCTACTCGTGCATATAACATCTATGCATAAACCTGGCTCGGATGCCACTGTTGGGGAACATAGTAATTTCAAAAAAATTCCTACGCACATGCAAGATCATGGTGATGCATAACAACAAGAGGGAAGAGTGTCGTCCACGTACCCTCGTAGACCGTAAGCGGAAGTGTTATGACAACACGGTTGATGTAGTCATACGTCTTCACGATCGACCGATCCAAGTACTGAACGTATGACACCTACGCAATCTGCACACGTTTAGCTCGATTACGTCCAGCGAACTCACGATCCAGTAGAGCTTCGAGGGAGAGTTTCATCAGCATGACAGCGTGATGACGGTGATGATGATTCTACCGGAACAGGGCTTCACCTAAGCACCGCTACGATATAACCGAGGTGGATTATGGTGGAGAGGGGCACCGCACACGGCTAAAAGATCAATGATCAACTTGTGTGTCCATGGGGTGCCCCCACCCCCGTATATAAAGGAGTGGAGGGGGGAGGGCCGGCCCTCTCTATGGCGTGCCCTGGGGGAGTCCCACTCCCACTGGGAGTAGGATTCCCCCCTTCCATGTAGTAGGAGTAGGAGAGAAGGAAAGGGAAAAGAGAAGAGAAGGAAGGAGGGGGTGCCGCCCCTCCCCCTAGTCCAATTCGGACTAGGCCTTGAGGGGGCACGCAGCCTCCCCTCTCTCTTTCCCGTAAAGCCCAATAAGGCCCATATACTCCTCGGCGAATTCTCGTAACTCTCCGATACTTTCTGATGTCCGAATATAGCCTTGCAATATATCGATATTTACATCTTGAACATTTCAAGACTCCTCGTCATGTCCCTGATCTCATCCTGGACTCTGAACAACCTTCAGTACATCAAAACACATAAACTCATAATACCGATCGTCACCGAATGTTAAGTGTGCGGACCCTACGGGTTCGAGAACTATGTAGACATGACCGAGACTCATCTCCGGTCAATACCCAATAGAGGAACCTGGATGCTCATATTTGCTCCAACATATTCTACGAAGATCTTTATCGGTCAAACCGCATAATGGTATAGTTGTTCACTTTGTCATCAGTATGTTACTTGCCCGAGATTAGATCGTTGGTATCTCAATACCTAGTTCAATCTCGTTACTAGCAAGTCTCTTTACTCGTTCCGTAATGCATCATCCCACAACTAACTCATTAGTCACATTTCTTGCAAGGATTATAGTGATGTGCATTAACGAGAGGGCCCGGAGATACCTCTCCGATAATCGGAGTGAAGAATCCTAATCTTGATCCATGCCAACTCAACAAATACCATCAGAGACACCTTTAGAGCACCTTTATAATCACCCTGTTACGTTGTCATGTTTGGTAGCACACAAAGTGTTCCTCCAGTATTCGGGAGTTGCATGATCTCACAGTCATAGGAACATGTATAGTTATGGAGAAAGCAATAGCAGCAAACTAAGCGATCATCATGCTAAGCTAACGGATGGGTCAATTCAATCACATCATTCTCTAATGATGTGATCCCATTAATCAAATGACAACTCATGTCTATGGTTAGGAAACATAACCATCATTGATTCAATGAGCTAGCCAAGTAGAGGCAAACTAGTGACACTTTGTTTGTCTATGTATTCACACATTTACTAAGTTTCTGGTTAATACAATTCTAGCATGAATAATAAACATTTAGCATGATATAAGGAAATAAATAATAACTTTATTATTGCCTCTAGGGCATATTTCCTTCATCTAGTGTACTAAGTTCATGGAAAAAAAAGAGTAACGCCTTAAGCAAGATGACATGATATAGACAAGATAAACTCACGTATGAACAAACCCCATCTTTTTACCCTTAATAGCAACGATACATACATGTCATGTCCCCTTCTTTCACTGGGATTGAGAACCGTAAGATCGAACCCATTACAAAGCACCTCTTCCCATGGCAAGATAAATCAATCTAGTTCGCCAAACCAAATCAATAGATTGGAGAAGAAATACAAAGCTATAACAATCATGCATAAAAGAGTTCAGAGAAAACTAAAATAATATTCATGGATAGATCTGATCATAAACACGCAATTCATCGGATCCCAACAAACACACCACAAAAAGTCACTACATCGAATAGATCTCCAAGAACATTGAGGAGAACATTGTATTGAAGATAAAATAGAGAGAAGAAGAAGTCTAGATACTAACTATGGACCCATAGGTCCGTGGTAAACTACCCACACATCTTCGGAAGGGCAACAAGGTTGATGTAGAGCCCCTTCGTGATCGATTCCCTCTCCGACGGAATACCGGAGAAGGCCTGCAAATGGGATGTCGTGGTTCTGGAACTTGTGGCGGCAGAAAAAGTATTTCGGCTGTGTCTCTGATGTCAGGGGAATATTTGGGTATTTATAGAGGTGGAATTAGGGTTGGATGTTCCACAAGAGGCCCACAAGCCTGCCCCCCTAGGGGGCGCCCCTAGGGCTTGTCTCTCCCTCTTGGCTCTTCTGGCCTCCTCGCGAAACTTCTAGGGTCTCTTCTAGTGCAAAAAAATCAATCCAAAGTTTTTTCTCCGTCTGGACTTCGTTTGATATCGATTTTCTAAAAGGCCAAAAACATGCAACAAACATCAACTGGCATTGGACACTAAGTTACTAGGTTAGTCCCAACAAATGATATATAATTGCATATAATGACATATAAAACATCCAAAATTGATACTATAATAGCATGGAACAATAAAAAATTATAGATACATTGGAGACATATCAAGAATCCCCAAGCTTAATTCCTTCTCGTTCTAGAGTAGGTAAATGATAAAAATAGAATTTTTGATGTGGAATGCTACCTATCACATGCATCATATAATCTTTTCTTTTGCAACATGGATATTTAACACCTGTTTTTTGGCTACAGAGCTCGGTGAAACTTGCTGCCAAGCAATGAACACTGTGCCCTTCCTCTAGTTCACACATGGAGACCATCGCCGGTGGCCATCTGATCCCTCTAGGCTCCCTCTGGGCGACCCCAAGGAGACCACCGCCGGTGGCCACTCCGGCCCCGGCGGCCACCCTTCCTACTGCCGGTGGCCACTCCGGCGCCGGGGGCCACTGCTCCCCTGCCACTTGTCACCCCAAGGGTGGCAGCCACCAACCTTTCTCCGGTTGCTTTGCGGGAAGTGTTGCTGCTAGGATGAACATGGACCCTCCTTCACTCAACTTTGCTCGAGGTAAAGATTTCCAACTGTCCATGAGGCAAAAGTTTGGTCACCCAATGGTGTTTTCGCCTGGTTTTCGTCAACATGAGTTCACTTTGGTGGTTTCTTTCTGCCGTGCTCGTTTTTGGTTGGATTGTCACACGGTTAGTATCACGTTGCAATCATGTTTTGGTGGCTATCCTCAAGGTTTACGTGTGCTACACCTCAAGGACAGAACGTTCAAGTTCTCTGTTGCCTCAAAACCAGTAGGTTTTGAGATCTATAATCATGGCCGGGTAGTGGAGAAGGATTTTGAGTTAGTTTTCAATCTTTGGGGATTTGGAGGACCTAATTGGCCACATGAAGAACAACTTTACTATCATGAGGAAGAAGCTTCTTGGACTAGAGTTGTCAATGGATCACGTCCGCGATCTGTCGCCGGCAGAGTCTCCGGCGATCAACCACGACAGTCAGTTTTTGTTCGTTTAGCGGATATTCTGACCACCAGCAATAATGTGGTCACAGACTTTAATGTGCCCTTAATGCCCCATATTACCCCCTCAAGAGAGGATCACGCAGCGACTGCAGCAGGCGGGAATCTGGGTCGTTCAAATAACTCGCTCCAATGCTATGCGTGTGGCAAGATGGGCCATTTTGCTCAGGAGTGTCGTGACACTCACCTTCCTGGGCTCTATCCTTGTCTCAGGTTTGCTACTTTCCCCAGCCCACCTAATGAGGCCTGGGACATGGATGTGGTCCAGGATTAGTTCAAGTCCGTTGACCCGGCCCGCGACCCTTCGCGAGTTTCCTCTTTTCGCGAGCTATGTATGGGATCTTTTCCTAATTTTCAGCCTCGTCCACCTCTTGCCTCCTCAACTTCTACGCTCTGCTCCTCTATTTCACCACCCAACCCAAACCCCGCTCCCGTCACCTTGAGCTTGACTGCGCCAGCGAGTGTTCGTTTTACGGATCCGATGTCCAACATCCCGGTTGACTCGCGTCCATTCGTGCCCCATGGCTTCGACATTCAACAGGTCCCTTGCCGCAATGGGGTGGCTAGGGTGGTGATGCCGCAGCGTCCTCGTCGCCATGAAGATTGGGCGATTGCGACCATCCATCCTCTCCCCATCGATGCTCCATTCCCCAATGTAAGAGATGTTCTTGAGGAGTTTATTGTTGAACATAGGCAGTTGGGGTTGAGGGACGTTCAGCGCTGCCCGTTTGGAGAGGCCTATGTTCGGCTCACCAGGGTTAGAGACAGGTATAAGTTGGTACTAGATAGTCCTCATGAGTTTGGTGATGTGTTCATTACTTTCATGAAGCACGATGAGGGAAGAAATCACAGGAGGGTTCATTTCAATAGAACTGTTTGGTTGCTTCTGACGGGAGTTTCGTTTGATTTCCGTAACACTGAAGATTTGGCTTGTGTTGTTAGTAAGTTCGGCCGCATGATATCCTGGGACAAGGAGGATGATCACATGGGGCATATTGTAGTTAAGTCTAGAGTTATGAACCTAGATATCATTCCTAAAAGTATGTGTTGGTCGGAAGGAGATGAATTTGAGGAGGATGGCTGGTCTTCCTCCATTGAAGTGCTGGCAAGTGAGCCCTTGGTGGTGGTCCTGCAGATGAGGATCCTATTCCTCCTAACAATGTGGACCCCCACCCTCTTCCTGAAGATGCTGAGCCTGCTCATGGTTTTCATGATGATGCTGCCAACAATAATGATATGGATGCTCAGGATGCAGAGAATTGGGATAACTGGGAAGAGAATCGGTAGAATCAACAGAATGCTGACCTTGAGGATCTTTTTGATGCTGTGCAACAGGAAGAAATGGCCTGGGCAGATGGAGAAGAACTGCATCCTGCACCATGTAATAGCAGTATATCCTCAGCCATGTCTTTCTCTGAGGGAGACAACACAAATATGCTTATGGCATATGTTGCAGTGGAGGCTATCCCTCCTAGGGAGGTAGTGTCTGCTATTATTCCTCCCCCTGCCATGGTGTTTGCTAATGGGCTGCAGAACATAATTCAAGCATATCAGTCAGATGATGAGGACCCTCCTTTATTGCAAGAGAACATCTAGGGTGCTGCTTTCGTTGATACTTTTTTGCATGATCAAGTTAATGTTCAGGTTGTTGCAGAACAACTGCAACATGTTGCTTCCAATATTCATGGAGCAGATGCCTTTGCTGATGATTCTACACCTCCTCATATGGATCCTGTCCCACATGTGCTGCTGGAAGTTGCATTGGAGTCTGCCTTGGTCACTGATCCACCTTTAGATGTTGTGTCAATTGAGGGGCAAGCTAAACCTTCACTTGTTAGTGGACCTTCAATTGAAATCCTGGCCTGCAGTTCTGAACATGATAATACTGCTAGGGGAAGCTTGCAACTAGTGCAGAACATTGAGGATCTTCAGTCAAGGTTACAAGGTAATTGGGTTACTCAAATAAATGAACATTTTAGCATCGCTCCTTCTCTTCTTGGTTTGAAACGTATTCAGATGGCTCCTGCTGCTAACAATGATCATTTTGTTTCTGAAGAAGGCATGCTACTGTGGAAACAACACTTTAAGGACTAATCATTGGAAAGCAGGAACTCTTTCTCTACCAACATTCCTGTAAGTTGGTTTAATTTTATTGTTCACCTGCTTACGTCCCCTGATAAGTTTGCCTGGACTGTTACTATTTTAAAATCTGGAATGTGGGAACTGTTCACTGCTATGGAAAATATGGATCAAGCCTTCATGTTTCATATACCTGACAAGTGTCCTACCTCTCATGCACCTATTTGTCAGGCCATGAAGGATGAGGTCAAGGACAAAGAGAGTATTGGTGTGTCTGCCAATAGGCAGGATGTGGAGTCCCAGGCCCTTTTGCAACCTTTTGGTCAAGATAACTTGAGGAAGAGAAGAAATGGAAAGACTCCACTAGTGGAAACAGAGGTAAGGAGAAGTGATAGAATCAAGAAAGACAATGTTGGTTAGAAAAGAAACTCCTGCTCTAATAATAATTGCTTACCTTGCAATGCTGTCCCTCCCATCATACAAAAATCAGTTGTTAAAATCCTCACTGCCTCTTTCTGTAAGTTTGCTGAGGGGGAGCTGGAGGACAAGCTGGCCAAGAAGCCCAAGAGAAGGCAAGAGGATGTTTTGGACAAGGTGCCCTTTGCCAAAGGAGATGGACATACCTCTAACTCTTCATAACGTTTATGTCCCTTACTTGGAGTACTGTGTGGAGGGTGTGTGTTTGTGGTTCCCCACCTAGTTTGATGCTGCTTTTGATTGATGTAAGACATGGATATTGGCACAGTTTGAACTCTATTTGTCTGGTGATGTACTATCCCATTACTACTTCTTTGATGTATGTCTGGCTGCTCTACTGGATATGTGTTGTGCTGTGGATCAGGGTTTTGTACAACTTTCTTTTATGTGTGGAAGATCAAGTGCTAGCACTTGACCTCTGGTACAAAACAATTCTATGTTTCCATGAATAACACAAACAGAAGCTGGAACATTCTAAATTGGAACATTAGAGGAATAAATTCTGAGGACAAATGGCTGGCCTTAAGGCAAAAAATTGATGAGAGTGAGTGCAACATTTTGTGTCTTCAAGAAACCAAGAGAGAGATTTTTGACACAACTTACTTAAATTTTTTTTGCCCTTCCAGACTTAATAAATTTGCCTTCCTGCCCTCAGTTGGGGCTTCTGGGGGTCTCCTTGTGGCTTGGAATGGCTCTCAGTTCTCTGGAGAAGTCATTGCACAAAATAGGTTTTCTCTTTCATTGCAACTTACTAGTCTGCTCTCCAATTAGTCTTGGATTATTTCTAATATTTATGGGCCATGTGATCCACAAGACAAAATTGAGTTTGTTAACTGGTTCCTTAATATTCACATGCCTGATGATGTTGACTGGATTCTAATGGGAGATTTCAACCTTATGAGGGCACCATAAGATAGGAACAGACCTGGGGGAGATGTTAATAAAATGCTTATGTTTAATGAGGCCATCAGTAATCAAGGTTTAATTGAATTACCTCTGCATGGCAGAAAGTTTAGTTGGAGTAACATGCAGCATGATCTTCTATTGGTAAAACTTGATTGGTTTTTCACTTCTGCTTCTTGGATGACTACTTTTCCAGACACAATTGTGCTACCTCTTGCAAAGCCTATTTCAGATCATCTGCCCTGTGTAATAAAAGTTGGTACTTCTATCCCAAAGGCAAAAGTGTTCAGGTTTGAAAACTACTGGCTCCAACACTCTGATTTTAAACAGGTAGTAGCCAATGCTTTAAATATTCCAGTTGGCAATCTTGATGTTGTCAAAACCTTGAATGCTAAGTTTAAAAACTTAAGAAGAGCTTTGAAGCTGTGGGCTAAAGCCTTGTCTTCTCTGAAAACTCAAATTGCAGAGTTGAATGAGTTCATATTCTTGTGGGATCTCTTTGAAGAATTCAGAGAGTTGGACACTCATGAATGGAATTGCAAGGCTATTCTCAAAGAGCATCTACTTATTCTATTGAGGAATCAAAAGATTTACTGGAAGCAAAGAGGGAGAATCAAGGGGGTGAAGTTTGGAGATGAGAACACAAAGTTTTTTCACACTAAAGCTTCAATTAATTACAGGCATAACCATATTGTTGTACTCCAAAATGATGACCAAGTTGACATATCTGATCATGTTGGGAAGGCTGCAATTCTTTTGGACACTTACAAAAAAAGAATGGGCACATCTCAAAAAACCTCAATGCATTTTGATCTGGCTTCCTTGTTTGGGCAGAGACAACATTGAGATATCTTTGATAAACTTGAGTTGCCTTTTACTGAAGAGGAAATTACTGCTGTGGTCAAAAATCTTCCAACAGACAAATCACCAGGCCCTGATGGTTTTAACAATGAATTTCTCAAGTCTTGCTGGGACATTATTAAGGGAGATGTGCTCAAATTCATATATGATTTTCATGCAGGGCAAATTTCTCTTGAGAGCTTAAATACTTCTTACATTACCCTCATTCCAAAGGGGAGTACTCCCTTGACAGCAAATTATTTAAGACTAATCTCTTTACTAAACTGTTGTTTGAAGATTGTCACTAAGCTGCTGGAAAATAGGTTACAGAAAGTGATTCTCAAGTTGGTTCATATCAACCAATATGGTTTTCTTAAAGAGAGATCTATTCATGATTGCTTGGGTTGGGCATATGAATATCTACACCAATGTCATAAGTCTAAAGATGAGATTATTATACTTAAATTGGACTTTGAAAAGGCTTTTGACATAATTGAGCACCAGGCAATGCTGGATATTTTAAAGGCCAAAGGTTTTGGGGACAGATGGATTTCATGGATCAAAATGCTCTTCACTTCTGCTTCATCTGCTATCTTGCTAAATGGTGTCCCTGGAAAAAAAATTTATTTTCTTAGAGGTGTCAGGTAGGGGGATCCTCTATCCCCCCTCCTGTTTGTGCTTGCTGCAGATCTTCTTCAGTCAGTTATCAACAAGGCAATGCACATGGGATTGTTATCTGCTCCCTTACAAGTGGAGTCTTGCCCTGATTTTCCAATTGTCCAGTATGCTGATGACACTCTGGTCATTCTACAAGCAGATGCCAAGCAACTACATTGCCTTAAAGCCCTCCTCAATACTTTTGCAGATGTCGT
This sequence comes from Triticum dicoccoides, assembly GCF_002162155.2. Taxonomy (NCBI): domain Eukaryota; kingdom Viridiplantae; phylum Streptophyta; class Magnoliopsida; order Poales; family Poaceae; genus Triticum; species Triticum dicoccoides. The sequence goes on along the minus strand of NC_041384.1, from coordinate 248,640,433 downwards.
TGGACTTAAAGTAAACTACAATAAATCCAGTATGATTCCAATAAATGTGTCAGAAGAGAAGATGGAGATTCTGATAAATACTTTTCATTGCAAGAAGGAATCTTTTCCAATCCAATACATGGGAACACCCCGAGGACTTCATAAGCCTACTGTTGACCAATGTTTTCCTCTTGTCACAAGACTGCAAAAGAAGCTTGTGGGTTTGTCCTCCTTTATGACAATGGCTGGAAGATTGCTGTTGGTGAAATCTGTCCTCAATTCTTTGTTTATCTATCTCATGGGATGCCTTGATGTGCCTGTCACCATCAAAACCCAAGCCATTAAGTATTTGAGACACTACCTGTGGAGAGGTATTGATCTGGAGGACCACAGACCTGCCATGGTGGCATGGAGCACTGTGTGTAGACCCAAAAATCAAGGAGGTTTGGGTGTCATGGATATCTTTATTCAGAATAAGGCCCTATTACTTAAGAATCTGCACAAGTTCTACAACAGACACAATACCCCCTGGGTCAGCTTGATCTGGGAATCATATTACAACAATGATACACTGTCTGGTAATAACTGGATTGGATCATTTTGGTGGAAGGCAAACCTTAAGCTTATTGATAACTATAAGTCCTTGGCCAGATGCAGCATAGGTGATGGCAAGAGTGCCTTCTTTTGGAATGATCTATGGCACTCTGCTTGTTTGCAAGACATGTTCCCTCATTTATTCTCTTTTGTGAATAACAAAGATACAACTGTCCACACCATTCTCCAAGCAGAATACTTAGAGGATCTATTCCATCTACCCCTGACTGTGCAAGCTTCCAGGAATTTGAGGCTATGGAAGAAATTTGTATTGATTTAAGGGCTTCTGATACACTAGATTGCATTGACACTTGGAGCTACATTTGGGGAAATGAACACTTCTCGGTCGCTAAGGCCTATAAAGTTATGATGGGAGTTAAAATTGTGCCACAATAGTTCAACTAGATCTGTAATAGCTCTTGTCAGCCAAAGCACAAGGTGTTTTTTGGAGATTGCTTCATGACAGGCTCAATACTATAAATCTTTTGAGAAGGAAAACTTTTCATTTAGCCAACTAAAATTGTGCTGTCAACAATTGTCCACAGGAAGAAACTCTGCAGCATCTTTTCTGGACCTGTCCTTTTGCAGCTCAATGTTGGGACCTGATTTGCCCTTCAAGACAGGCAAATGTTTCAATTCTGGAAGCTTTTCTTGATCTCAAAAAGAAGCTACATGTACCTTTCTTCATGGAAATAATAATCCTTGCTTCTTGGGCTATCTGGATCTCAAGGAATAATTTGATCTTTCAAGCAGTTCAACCTAGCATCCAGAGATGGAAAGCTATTTTCCTGGAGGAGCTCAATCTTCTAAGATTTAGAATTAAGAAGAGTTATGCTCGATACTACTGTTCTTGTCTTGACAATCTTGTGTTGTAATTCTAGACTCTAGTTTTTCCTCCCTAGTTTTGTTTCTTTTTCTTTTCTTCTGGCTTATCTCAAGCCTCTTGTACAGTGGAACCTTTTGTTTATGTCTTTCTAATTAATAAAAATTGCAGTGGGGTTTTGCCCTACTGTGTACAGTCAAAAAACATGGATATTTAGACTTGAGTGACTCAAAGCAATAGTTTATAATTTGACATGAAAACATCAATACTCAAGTATACCAATAAGCAACCATGTCTTTCAAAATATCAACACTAAAGAAAGTTATCCCTAGCCCATTATGCTTAGTTATTCATCCATTCATAAAACACACTCAACATTAGCTACATCCAATGCACAAGTATGAAAATAGTGTTCTCTAGTTGGTGCTTTTTAAGAGAAGATGGAGACTAAAATAAAAATAAAAATTGCATAAAAGTAAAGAGATATGCCCTTCGTAGAGGGAAGCAGAGATTTGCAGAGGTGCCAGAGCTCAGAGTTTAAAATAGAGATAAAATTATTTTGAGATAGGCATGCTTTTTTTGTCAACGAAAACGACCAATAATTCCCAATATCTTCCAAGCTAGAAAAAATATAGGCGTTTCCCAAACAGAAAGTAAAGTTTATTTCCTTTCCACCATTCTTTCACAATCCATGGCTAGTCGTATCCACGGTGCCTTCAATACCAACACTTTCCAAGGAATTTATTATTGATTTTTTTTTTCATTTCGGGACTGGGCATCCCTATTACCTGCCACACTCTCGTGCAATGACAAGTTAATAAGCACTCTGCTGCTTCATGAGCGGTACGGGCATAGAAAATGCAAATTTATTTTAAATTATTAGAGTTGGCACATGCAACTTTACTTGGAACAACATGGAAATACCGCATATAGGTAGGTATGGTGGGCTCATTTGGCACAACTTTAGATTTAATGAATTGGATGCACAAGCAGTATTTCCGCTTAGTACAAGTAGAGGCTAGCAAGTAGATTGAGAAGCGGCCAACCAAAAAACAAAACGGTCATAAACATGCATTGAACATAACTAACACAGAATAATGCACCATAAGTCGGATCTAACTTCGTTGCGTAACTATTGACTTTACGTGCATGCAAAGGGAATCGCAAACCAATATTCTTACTAAAGCACAGTTACTCACTATTTTATCATCTTCATATAGCAAAACTATTCCTAGGAATCAAGCTTATCACATCCAATGAACTATATGAAAGTTTTTATTATATCCCTCTTGGATATTCATCATATTGGAACCAAATTCATATCTTGTGAAAACTACCATCACTATTATCAACTCTCAAAAGGATATAAGGGAAGCATGAGAGTGCAAATATTTCTTTAAAATCTTATCAACTCTCAAGATAATATAAGTGAAGCATGAGAGTATATGTATTTATTTAAAATATAACCACCTCCGTGCTCAAAAAGATAGAAGTGAAGCACTAGGGCAAGTGTCTAGCTCAAAAGATTTAAGTGAAGCACATAGAGTATTCTAGCAAATCATGATAGCATGTGGATCTCTCAAACAAGTGTGTTCATCAAGGATGATTGTGACAAACTTGAAAGCAAACAAAACAAAGACTCATATAATACATGACGCTCCAAGCAAAACTCGTGATATGTGACGAATAAAAATATAGCTCCAAATAAAATTACCGATAGTTGGTATAAGAAAGAGGGGATGCCTTCCGGGGGATCCCCAAGCTTAGTTGCTTAGGAGTCCTCGAGTATTACCTTGGGGTGCATTAGGCATTCCCAAGCTTAGGCTCTTGCCACTCCTTATTCCTTCATCCATCACCCAAAACTTGAAAACTTCAATCACCCGAAACTCAACAAAACCTCGTGAGATCCGTTAGTATAATAAATCAAATCACTACTTTAAGTACTATTGCAAACCCATTCGTATTTTATTTTTGCATTATAGCTACTGTATTCTAACTTCTCCATGGCTTCTGCCCCCCGATACAATCCATAGTTTCATCAAAACAAGCAAAACAATGCATCAAAAACAGAATCTGTCAAAAATAGAATAGTTTGTAGGAGTCTGAATGTTCACCATACTTCTGTAAACAAAAACAACAATGAAGCCTTTAGTCCCAAACAACTTGGGGTAGGCTAGAGGTGAAACCCATAAGATCTCGCGACCAACTCATGGCTCTGGCACATGGATAGCAAGCTTCCACGCACCCCTATCCATAGCTAGTTCTTTGGTGATAATCTAATCCTTTAGGTCTCTCTTAACTAACTCATCCATCACAAATTCGGTCTACCCCGACCTCTCTTAACATTCTCCATATGCTTTAGCCGTCTGCTATGCACTGGAGCTTCTGAGGCCTGCACTGAATATCCCCAAACCATCTCAGACGATGTTGTACAAGCTTCTCTTCAATTGGTGCTACGCCAACTCTATCTCGTATATCATCATTCTGGACTCGATCCTTCCTCATGTGGCCACACATCCATCTCAACATACGCATCTCTGCCACACCAAACTATTGGACACGTCACCTTTTAGTCGGCCAACACCCAATGCCATACAACATTGTGGGTCGAACAACCGTCCTGTAGAACTTTCCTTTTAGCTTTTATGGCACTCTGTTGTCACAAAGAATGCAAGAAGCTTGTCGCCACTTCATCCATCCGGCTTTGACTTGATGGTTCATCAATACCCCCATCCTCGTGCAGCATTGACCCCAAATATCGAAAGGTGTCCTTCTGAGGTACCACCTGCCAATCAAGGCTAACCTCCTCCTCCTCCTCACACCTAGCAGTACTGAAACCGCATATCATGTACTCAGTTTTAGTTCTATTAAGCCTAAACCCTTTCGATTCCACGGTTTGCAATAGAGGCAAAGGTGCCCTGTCTTTTGATGAGATGGTGCTTATTATTTTTGTAGGAGTTGACGATTCAACTACAAACGTGCAAGGACGTCGCTCCTTATCAATCAGTAAACCAAGTTCGAGAGGTTATTGACCATGGAGGAGCATGATCAACCTGACCACAAGGGTCTATTTCCTGCAAGCAAACGAAGAACAAGAAAGAAACTAAGATTGCAGTCTAGATATTGCGAATATAAGAGGAAAGCATTATTGATCAAGGTGGGGTTCTGTGACGTCTTGGTCTGGTCATTGAACACAAACGAAGTACGCGAAGTTGAAGCTATGGAAACTTTAATCTAAACAAAACCCAAAGTCTAAATGAAGCCCTAAGGATTTTATATATGGAGGAAGAGGGGGGCATTTTGTGATACCTTGGAGGAGGGGTCTGAAACCATACTGAAGTATTTCAAAATTACATGGGCCTGGCCCAATAATAAGGTGATGCATCACCTATTATAGCCTCTAGATGAAATTTATGAAGTAGCATCTTGTATATTTCGTCCAAGCCTTCATGCACTCATTACGGTCGCTTCAAAGCCCTGAAATCAACATTTGAAACTCTGTTCTTCTTTACATTTTGCATTCCATCATCTCCATGCTTGATCTTGCTCCGATGTTCATCCTTTTCCAAGCTAGGCCCTTCATTTGTGTGCAAAAGAATGTATCCAATTTAGGCAACATCATATTCTCATGAACATTAGAATCGTTAACAAGAAATGGAAGTACCCGATAATTTAATTGGCATCTGTGAGCTCTAGTAATTAGCCCTGTATGTATAGCAGTAGGGGTTGTGGGGTGTAAAAATGGTATTGATGTCCTTTTCAGTTTGTCTCATAACTCTAACTTCCTATTTACCCCCGTATGACTATCATCAACTAGCACCACATCATGCGCAAAGCATACACCATGGGATATCTTCTTGTATATTCCTTGTGACCACATCCATCACCAAGGCAAATAGATAAGGGCTCACAGTCGACCCCTGATGCAGTCCTATCTTAATCGGGAAGTCAATAGTGTCGACATCACTTGTTGGAACAATTGTCACAACATTATCGTACATCTCCTTGATGAGGGTAACGTACTTTGTTGGGACTTTGTGTTTCTCCAAGGACCACCACATGACATTCCGCGGTATCTTATCATAGGTCTTATCCAAGTCAATGAACACCATATGCAAGCCCTTCTTTTGCTCCCTGTATCTCTCCATAAGTTGTCATACCAAGAAAATGGGTTCCATGGCCGACCTCCCAGGTATGAAACCAAACTGATTTTTGGTCACACTTGTCATTCTTCTTAAGTGGTGCTCAATGACTTTCTCCCATAGCTTCATTGTATGGCTCATCAGCTTAATTCCATGATAATTAGTACAAATCTAAACACCCCCCTTGTTCCTGAAGATTGATACTAATATACTCTGTTTCCATTCTTCTGGCATCTTGTTTGCCCAAAAAATTATGTTGAAAAGCTTGGTTACAATACTGTCACTATGTCCCTGAGGCCTTTCCACACCTCAATGGGAATACAATCAGGGCCCATCGCCTTGCCTCCTTTCATCTGTTTTAAAGCCTCGACATCAAACTCCTAGATTCGCCACACAAAACACATGCTGGTCTCATCAAAGGAGTCGTCCAATTGAATGGTAGAACTCTCATTCTCCCCATTGAACAGCTTGTCAAAGTACTCCTACCATCTATGCTTAATCTCCTTGCCCTTCATCAAGAGTTGGTCTGCTCCGTCCTTGATGCATTTGACTTGGCCAATATCCCTCGTCTTCCTCTCTCGGATCTTGCCCATCATGACCATACTTCTGTAACTCCACAAATTCTAAAAATTTAGGATAGCATGGGCAATTTGTATATCAATCATGTGTAAAACATTCAGAATTTTATCACGCTCTAGCAAATTTTAACAATTCTAGTACTAGATGCAAAAGTTTCTGTTAATGCATAGAATCAAAGCAACTATCACCCACATCATCGCAAAGGCTTTGCTTGGCACCAACACTAATTTAAACAGTAAAACACAATCATAACAATAGCATAATTGTGTGCTTATTGAAAAATAGAAAAGATAGCTATTGGGTTGTCTCCCAACAAGCTCTTTCTTTATAGCCATTAAGATAGGCTTTGATATTTTTATTATGCTCACATGAAAGATAATAATTGAAACACAAGGAGAGCATCACAACACATGCACTACAAAAAAACACTTCCATGATGATAAATGGCATGTCATGGAAGTGTTTTCGTCAAGGGTAACTGACACATGGGATTCTCCGTAGAGGGTCGCCATTAAGTTATCGTGTCTAGTTTTGGATCTGATGACCTATTAATAGCAATGACCAATGGCGATTTTCCACGTGCAAAATTTTCATTGGCTAAAAGAACCACGTGTCAACTCCGCATTGGGACATATCTCATCCAGCGAATGGGCGGGACGAGCCTATGATACGTCGACACGTGGCTCAGCCCAACGGTGGCCCATTGCGGTCAAAAGGCCGGCCCTTTGACTTGGTAAAAATGTAGCGGGTCGGCCCATGAAAAGCCTGTTAATGGCATGTTCGCATATAGCCCATTTACAACCCGCTAACTCACAGCTTGTTATGGCCTATCCGAATTAGGCCCAATAGCATCATATGGGTCGTCCAATATGATTCTAGCCCATTTTAACTTCGGGCCCATGTCTGGCCCATGACGTCTTTTGGCCATATGAGGCCCTTTAACGGCCTATGATTAAACTGGCCCATAATGAATAGTATATCTCTTAATACCCATTAATGACCCATTATTCCATCAGGCCGTTTCCAGCCCATGTTATCTTTTGGCCTTCTAATGGCCCACTTATTCTTGGGATTATTTCCAGCATTCTTACTTACAGTCCGTTACAGGCCTGTTACGCTTCTGGGTCAAATTCAGCCTGTGGTTACAGTCGGCCCGTTTGTGGCCCGTTAATCCACTGGGCCGTTTCCATAGCATCATCGAATACGGACCATTAATGACACGTTATGCATGTCGATAGAATTAAGCCTTCTATACATATCGGCCTATTAACAACCCATTATGGTTGGCCTATAAATAGACGATTCCCATTCTAGCCCGTTTAAGGCCCATAATGCGGTCTGTTATTGGTCCACTAATTGTATGGCCCATGTTTGTCCCATCGATCATACGACCCGTAGAAGGCCCATTGATTCTACAACCCATAGAAGGCTCATGGATCCTATGGCCTGTAGGAGGCCCATGGTAACTACAGCAGGTACCAGGACCATGGTTACAATGGTATATATGTTTCCCATGGTTATTGTGGCCTAGTTTAAAAAAATAGGTTATTATGGCCACTAGCAAACTGCGGAAAAAGAAGTACAGCGACTACAAGAAAAAAAATAAACAAGACAATAAGGAAATAAATAAGCAAGCAACTTATGCGAGGCTATTACTGCTATTACACATATTACATCCATTGTGCATCAAAGTTCGCCGCCGGTGCAAATATAGGGAACAAAATAGCATATTACATACAATGGGCATCTAAATTGGCCACCAGTGCAAATAAACACGGCAACAAAACAACTCCATAATCAAAACAACTTTAGAAGAGCTCAAGAAATGTTATCCTAGGTATCCACCATGCTGGCAATAAGCTTAGCAAGCTTATTAGCTTTCTTTTGTTTGGCACTAAAATCCTCCAACACTTGTTATTGCATCAGAGTGTATACAACTGGATTTTGCAGGGACTTGCTCAGTCCTTCAGCTTCTTGTCACAGCACAACTGGTTTATGTCTTTCAGCTCAGAGTTGAGACTCAAGAAACCGAACTGATTGAGACAATGAGTTTGAAGAGCTTGTGCCAGCGGTACTGGCCAGTAACTCGAACACTATATCAAGACAGGACTTTGGGGTTGTCTTACTATCTTCAAGATAGTTTTCCTTAGCTGTTTTATCAGCTTTGTTGGAGACCAACAAGGATGTCTCACTATCCTCAACCTTATCTGCATTACTTCCTTTACCATTGCTTAATAAGGTACTCTTCACTGGTGCAGAGATGTGCTATACAAACGGTTTTTACCCCCTTTCCACGATGGAGTTTTAAACCGTCGCCTAGTGTGTTTGTGTGATAGGGGGATCCTTCCTACACGACCCAGAATCCGTCGGGGATAGGCCCTCCGGCCACATAGGTAGGGGAGAAATGAGCTTGTGTGTGATCAGGCGAGGCATCAAAGCCCAATCGTTTCCGTTCGTATGTACATACCACACAGTGAATCCCAGAAAAACGTTTTCGTTCGTATGTATACCGCACATAGTTTTTTGTGTGGAAACATTTGTGCAACGTGGCCTAATGCAAACAGTTGTTTTCCGGAACCATGTGTCATTGTTAGTTGATCCAACACGCCTACTTTCTAGAAAATGTGTAGGTTGTTTGAGTTCATCACCCATGGTGTTGTCTGAGTAACCATCTGCAATAGAAAACCCCAATAAGTAGGGTAATTAGCCTATTATTGATAATCCATGTAGTAATCAAATTGAAATTTCTTATAAAACACACCATATATTTCATATCCGTATAACGGCAACTAGGATTTCATAATCGAATTACATCAGATAGCTTCAGCACTTAGTTACACCAAAGAGGGATATAGCTAGCTACGCCATTACATAACAACACCAAGTTTCACATGCAACATCAAAAACCTTTGGAAAAGTAGCATCATACACGGTAAATAGACAAATGAATCTCATCTGGAAAACTGCAGAAGTGAAAAGCGAATATTGAGCCTTCCGTGATGTTGAACGTCCTTGCAACTTTAGGCCAGTGGCTATGGATAATTTCCCGCCCAACCTTCGCCCTCTTCAAGCTGACTTCAATATTGTACCGTGGGTGTTGAATGAATACCTTCCTCGCCTCTTGACCATGCAGGTGGTTTGAGAGGTAATCATCGTGAACTGCTTTGAAAAGTACTGAAAACAAAGATATGCATAAATCGCTGTTATAAATTTCTAAATGGCACAAGGGGTAAAAACAAGGTAAAAGAGTTAGTACCATTCTATGGTTGACTATTGTCTTCTTCATTGTGCAAACAAAGATCTCGTTATTATTCGTTTCAAGTTTCTTCATCCTAACAATCTATCTTAGTTTCTTGACTTGACTGATATTCATGTACATCTCATTTCCCCATATGCAAATGGGTCGAAAAGTGGGTCTAAGCCTCTAACAGCAGGACCTACATGTGCAAGACCAAAATGTAAGAAACCTAAATATTGGAATGATTCCTACAACTGCACAATAATGTGCTATTACCAAAAGGGCCATGCATGAGCACACCTGATGGTAAATCGCAGTGTCTCCCATTGTTTCCCTGCAACACATATAAGGAAGATCTTGATCAAGTTAACTGAGAGTTTCCATACTATTAGTAGAATACGTATTTATTACAGCGAAGTTCGATTTATTTCTCACGTGCATAACAATACAAAATTGTACCAGCAACAAATGAAAATCAAATTGCAGAATTGAACCAAACATTTAAATGGATAGCACACCAAATGAACCAAAATAGTAAACTGAGCACGATATTGTGGAATAGAAACATGTGCTAGAATATAAGACAGTTAACGAAACAAAGAATCTTGGAGAACAGTACTACGACATGTAGCAATTCTTGGACCAAACTGTTAACTGAACATTACATTTTAGAATATCAGATTGCATATTAACATTACAGAGGACAAATCACTAGAAGGCACTGACGGTGGCCTCGAGAAAACAGCATGAACTGTATTTTAAAGTAGACAACCGCGTGGCGGTGTCGATGATGGCCTCAAAGATGAGGTGCTCCTCCAAGATCCGGCAGTCAGCACGCATGGCAGCCATAGCGATCTCATCCACGCGTGCATCCGCGATTTGCTTCTCGGCTGCCTGATGCTACGGAGCTCCATGTTATACTGTGTGCAAAATGGCTGTGGGCGACACTTAATTAGAGGACAGGGCCAGTGATTTCAACGTAAGGTGTCGCGCTGTCGGTCGGGGCATGTGGGATGGGGAAGGAGGAGGATGGTGTGGGTGGGGTGTGGATACCTGACCATATCGACGAGGCTGCGCAGTAAGAAGAAGTGTCGCCAGCAAGGAGGCCACGCAACAAGAAGAAGGGTCAGCAGCGAGGAGGCGGCGCTGCAAGAAGAAGGGTCGCCAGTGAGGAGGCGTGATACGTACATTTTGCATCATGTTTACCTACTATTTATAATGTTTTATGCATAATAATGATTTTTGGAGTAATTCTAATGCCTTTTCTCTCATAATATGCAAGGTTCACACAAAGAGGGAGAATTCCGGCAGCTGGAAATCTGGACCTGGAAAAGCTATGTTAGGCCACCTATTTTGCACAACTCCAAATGAGCTGAAACTTCACGAGGAATTTTTATGGAATAAATAAGAAAAACTGGAGCAAATAACCACCGGAGGGGGGCCACTTACTGAGCACAAGACATCAGAGCGCGACTGGCCCCCCAGGCGTGCCCTGGTGGGTTGTGCTCAGCTCAGCCCACCTCCGGCGCCCCTCCTATGGTTTATAAGTCATTTTGACCTAGAAAAAAATAGAGGACTTTCGGGACAAATTGCCGCCGTCTTGAGGCGGAACTTGGGTAGGAGCACTTTTGCCCTTCGGCGGAGCGATTCTGCCGGGGGAACATCCCTCCCAGAGGTGGACATCATCGTGATCATCATCACCAACAACTCTCCCATCTTGGGGAGGGCAATCTCCATCAACATATTCAACAGCACCATCTCCTCTCAAACCATATTTCATCTCTTGCGTTCAATCTTTGTACCAGAACCTCAGATTGGGACCGAAACTATAGATTTGTGCTAGGGGTGACTAGTAGTGTTGATTACATGTTGTTGTTGATTACTATATGGTTTATTTGGTGGAAGATATATGTTCAGATCCAATATGCTATTTAATAACCCTCTGATCTTGAGCATGATTATCATTTGTGAAGAGTTACTTGTGTTCTTGAGGTCACGGGAGAAATCTTGTTGCAAGTAATCATGTGATCTTGATATGTGTTCAATATTTTGATAGTATGTATGTTGTGATTACCTTAGTGGTGTCATATGAACGTTGACTACATGTCACTTCACCATATTTGGGCCTAAGGGAATGCATTGTGGAGTAGTAATTAGATGATGGGTTTTGAGAGTGACAGAAGCATAAACCCTAGTTGATGCGCTATTCCGTAAGGGACCGATTGGATCCAAAAGTTTAATGCTATGGTTAGAATTTATTCTTCATACTTTTCTCATAGTTGGGGACGCTTGCGAGAGGGTTATTCTTCATACGAGGTTTGTTCAAGTAAGAACAACACCTAAGCACCGGTCCACCCACATATCAAATTATCAAAGTAGTGAACACAAATTAATCCAACATGGTGAAAGTGACTAGATGAAATTCCCGTCTACCCTCAAGAACGCTTTGCTTATTATAAGAGATCGGTTTGGCCTGTCCTTTGCCTCAAAAGGATTGGGCTACCCTGCTGCACTTTTGTTGCTATTATCGTTAGTTGCTCGTTACAAATTATCTTGCTAACAAACTAATCTGTTATTTACAATTTTAGCACTTGCAGACATTTACCTTGCTGAAAACCACTTGTCATTTCCTTCTGCTCCTCGTTGGGTTCGACACTCTTACTTATCAAAAAGGCTACAATTGATCCCACATATTTGTGGGTCATCAACACTATTTTTGGGCACCGTTTTCCGGGGAGTGAAGCGCTCTTGGTTAGTGGAAATTGGTAAGAAAAATTATTACTATGTGCTGAAATTTATTGTCACTTGTTACTATGGAGAACAATCCTGTAGCGACCCGACCTCAGATGGTCAAGTATCTGTGCTTAAGAGTCATCCCTGCATCGGTATGCTGACACACATAGTACTCGAGGATTTATAACAGAGGTAAATCACATGTATAAAGTAACGTAAATACTATTACCTAAATCCAAATAGCGGAAGTAACAACAAGGTTGTGGATTCCCATCAACACCAATGGCAAAGTTGAGTGTAGAAATCATAACCCTAACGTATCACTTACTCGTCGTAAGATTCCTTCAACATGAGATGTTGCAGCCACAAAAGGTCAGTACACTCAACTTAGCCATTGGTGTTGATGGGAATCCACAACCTTGTTGTTACTTCCGCTATTTGGATTGAGGTAATAGTATTTACGTTACTTTATACATGTGATTTACCTCTGTTATAAATCCTCGAGTACTGTGTGTGTCAGCATACCAATCCAGGGATGACACTTAAGCACAGAGACTTAACCGTCTGAGGTTAGGTCGCTACAAGATGGTATCAGAGCACATGTTGAGTGTAGGACGTGACCCATAGAAACTGGCAAGCCCATAGGAAAGATTTTTCTCTACAACTTTCTTTTCAAAAAGATCTTTTACCTCTCTTCTCTTCTGAGCTTATTCAAATATTCCCTTTTAGTGAGACTATACCCCTTTCCCTTTTTGACCACACGAAGATATGACTGATGAGACCACTCCAAGAAGGACAAGATATCGGACAACAAAGACCACTTTGGAATGAAGAGGGTTTTACCGTGCACTATAATAATGGAAACTACAATGGTTGAAGACTCCGAGGACTAGGAGAATTTGAAGGCTCTGAAGAATTCCTAGATTTGTATGACCTAGGAAGATTAGCCTTATGGAACTTGAGACTATTAGAGCTGTCAATACCCGAGATCAAGGTGTATCGGAGAAAGACCGGAACATGGAGCATTAAAAGTCAAAGTTTTGTCAAGAAAACCCTAAGGCAGTAGATATTAACTATGGTATGATAGCTCATGACAATGAAACAGGCAAAAAGACGGTTATCTGTGATGTCATCGCCACTAATGCTATGGTCACCGTGCTGAGTTAAACATACATTTCTTCGGAATGGTTGGATGGTAGAAGGCTGATGGAGCATCTGTCAGCAAAGGATGCAGTTTTAACCTTAGCTGGTGCATCGCCAGGATATGGAGTATTACATGAAGAATTCTTAGATGGACCTTCAGGAAGCCGTATTTGACAAAGAAGTGTTTCATGAAGAACTCATGACCCAGAAGCTGAAAGTAGCCAAGCTGGAGGAGTGAAACCTCGAGATACCGGAGATTCGTCCGGAACTAAAGGATAGTAGGACCATGGTTCATGCCAAGGATGTTGAAACCCAAAAGTTTGGAACGCAACTGCAAAATATTAAAGGACGTCATGAGAGACTTCGCGTTAACAGAGATGATCTGGCAAAAGAACTTGAGCCAGACAAACACGATCGGAAGAAGCCATAGGAGGCATGAACAAGACTTGAAGAGTTTTGCGACTTTGAAGATTTATTAACCTTTAGAAAACCAAACCCCTTTTATATAACTACATTAGATGCGATGATTGTGAGCTATCATTTTTTGATGTTTTTCGGACAGCCACAATAAAATCTGTCTTTTCAAAACTATTGTTTGTATTGTGTGTATCCCTCTCTATCTCTCTCATCTCACCCCAAAACCCACGAATCCAATAGAGAATGAATGGAGATGAGCTTGTATTTTCTGGACCGATGAGTCAATTGGAGACAGACTGATGGATTTAGAACAGGGAAGATCACATGAAGAATAACCCTATAGCCAGAAAGGATATGACGCAGGATGCTCTTCCGTGCTTTGAAAGAGGTACTGGTAGTTGGTGGATGATGTACCAAACAATCAATGGATGGCAAGGAGTAACCACTTGGAAAGAATTTAAGTTGACTTTGCCAAAGTCTCGGTTTGTGTCCCAGAAATTGAAGCCTGATGTAAGTGATATGAAGAAACCTTGTGCATGCAAGCTCCATGGAGAAATAGGACACAAACATAGAGAACACAAGGGATGAATGCCCTAATTGTGAAGAAAGTCACCATCCTGAAGAATGCCCCACTATGCACGTGACTTGTTTCTTATGTGAAGGGACTACCCATTACCCTGCTTAGTGTCACATTTACCCCATGGTACAAAGAACCGTACAGCAAAAGAAATAAGCAATGAAAGGAGACCTCATGGAAATTTTGGAAGAACCTGTGATGAAGGAAGAGGTGGAGGACACACCCAAAGAAGACCCAATTAAACCTTGCATCAAGTCATGCTATTCATGTGGAGAAGAAGGACACATCTCCCAAAATTGTCTGAATGGGGACCTAGTAGAATTCCCGACAGAGGAAGTAGAGTATGACCCATAGGAAATAGAAGCCCTGATTGGAGCGGAAAAGTCCAGCAAGAGAAATAGATTGGATTCCAGGAAGGACCTGAGTCATATCACCTGTTTCAAGTGCAAGGAGTCAAGGCACTACTTCAGCAGTTGCCCAAAAAGGAAGTCGAAGACCCAAGGAGGCTTTGAAATCACAAGGAAACCGTGAGTCTTGTGGGGAAAAGTGCGCAAACCTTTACAGTGTGTACAAACTAATCATGATTAGTCGTGTCCCGGTTATGGACATCTTGAGTTTATTGTTCTTGGATTATCAAATTGATCTCATCACTTTACTTAATTAATTTGTTGGGTTGTTAACCTTTAATTGCGATTGAGTTGGAGGAACCTTCTCAATGTTTTCAACGAACTTTGTAGCAAAAAAAATATATTCCTTTGTTGTAGGGAAAAATTGGCTTTTTGCAAAAACATGATAACCATAGAGCCTCCACCAGCCAAATATGCATGTAGTGATAGCTATTATTCATCATTGCCCTATGGTGTGAATTTGCCAGTACATTCAATGTACTGACCCTCTGTGGCTGCAACGTCTCATGTTGCAGGAATCTTACGACGAGTAAGTGATATGTTAGGGTTACAATTTCTACACTCAACTTTGCCGTTGGTGTTCATGGGAATCCACAACCTTGTTGTTACTTCCGCTATTTGGATTGAGGTAATAGTATTTACATTACTTTATACATGTGATTTACCTCTGTTATAAATCCTCGAGTACTGTGTGTGTTAGCATACCGATCCAGGGATGACACTTAAGCACAGATACTTGACCGTCTGAGGTCGGGTCGCTACAAGCCTTTGAGGGGTTTGTTCGGGGTATCTTCACCTCGACTAGAACCATAGTTAGTTACACCTCAGCCTACTGCACCTATTGAAAATATTGAATATGAAATTCCTTTGGGTATGATAGAGCAACTGCTAGCTAATCCTTACGGAGGAGATGGAACCGAACATCCTGATATGCACTAGAAATATGTGGATGCAATTTGTGGATTGTTTAAGCTTCTAGGTTTACCCGAAGATGAAATTAAGAAGAAGTTGTTCCCTTTATCTTTGAAGGGATAATCATTGGCATGGTATAGGCTACGCGATGATATTGGATCTTGGAATGGGAATCGATTGAAATTTGGCTTTCACCAAAAAGAATTATCCTATGCATCTAGTTCATCGTGATCGGAATTATATATATAATTTTTGGCCTCGTGAAGGAGAAAGTATCGCTCTAGCTTGGGGGAGGCTTAAGTCAATGTTATATTCATGCCCCAATCATGAGCTCTCAAGAGAAATTATTATTTAGAATTTTTATGCTCGGCTATCTCATAATGATCGATCCATGCTTGATACTTCTTATGCTGGTTCTTTTATGAAGAATACTATTGAATTCTGGTGGGATCTTTTAGAAAGAGTTAAACGCAACTCTGATGATTGGGAACTCGACGAAGGTAAAGAGTCAGGTACTAAGCTTAAGTTTTATTGTGTTAAATCTTTTATGAATATCGATGCTTTTCAAAAGTTTAGCTTTAAATATGGACTTGACTCTGCGATAGTAGCCTCCTTTTGTGAATCTTTTGCTACTCATGTTGAACTCCCTAAGGAGAAGTGGTTTAAATATCACCCAGCCATCAAAGAAGAAATTAAAAAACCGGTAATAGCTAAAGATGAAACTATTATTTATAGTGTTGATCCAGTTGCTCCTACAACTTATATCGAAAAACCAACTTTCCCTGTTAGGATGAAGGAACATGCTAAGCTTTCAACTGTGGTCAACAAAAGTTATATTAGAACACCTAAACCAGCTGAAAAAATCAAGGTAGAACCTAGTGTTGCTAGGGTTAAGGATCTCCTAAAAGAAAATATAGATGGGCATGTTATTTACTTCTGTGATGAAGCTGCTAGAATTGCCAAACCCGATAAAAAGGATAAACATAGACCCATTGTTGGCATGCATGTTGTCTCAATTAAAATAGGAGATCAATATTATTATGGTTTATGTGACATAGGTGCTAAAGTAAGTACTATTCCTTTACTTTATATCAAGAGATTATGAATGACATAGCACCCACTGAAATAGAAGACATAGATGTTACTATGAAACTTGCTAATAGAGTCACCATCACACCACTTGGGATTGTTAGTGATGTTGAAGTCTTGTGTGGGAAAATAAAATACCCTACTGATTTTCTTGTTCTTGGTTACCCACAAGGTGACTTTTGTCCCATTATCTTTGGTAGACCTTTCTTGAACACCGTTAATGCTAAAATAGATTGTGAGAAACAAACTGTCGGTGTTAGTTTTGGTGATGTGTCTCATGAGTTTATTTTTTCTAAGTTTAGTAGAAAACCTCATAAAAAAGAATTTCCTAATGAGGATGAAATTATTGGTCTTGCTTCTATTGTTGTACCTCCTACTGATCCTCTAGAATGATATTTGTTAGAGCATGAAAATGATATACATATGAATGAAAGAAATGAAGTAGATAAGATTTTATTCGAACAACGTCCTCTGCTTGAACACAATTTGCCTATTGGAACTCTAGGAGGTCCTCCTCCACCTAAAGGTGATCCTGTATTTGAATTAAAACAATTGCCAGACACTTTGAAATATGCTTATCTTTTTGAGAAGAAGATATATCATGTTATTATTAGTGCTAACCTTTCAGAACATGTAGAAGAAACATTATTGAATGTTCTAAGGAAGCACTGAGCTGCTATTGCATATACTCTTGATGATCTTAAGGGCATTAGTCCCACTCTATGTCAGCACAAGATTAATATGGAACCTGATGCTAAACCCGATGTTGATCACTAATGTCGTTTAAACCCGAACATGAAAGAAGTGCTAAGAACAGAAATATTAAAACTTCTGGAAGTGGGTATAATCTATCCTATAGCTGATAGTAGATGGGTAAGTCCTATTCATTGTGTCCCTAAGAAGGGAGGTATTACTGTTGTTGCTAATGATAAGAATGAACTCATTCCACAAAGAATTGTTACGGGCTATAGAATGGTAACTGATTTTAGAGAATTAAACAAAGCAACTAGAAAAGATCATTATGCTCTGCCTTTTATTGATCAAATGCTACAAAGCTTATCTAAGCACACACATTTTTTGCTTCCTTGATGGATATTCTAGTTTTTCACAAATACTTGTTTCTCAACCTGATCAAGAAAAGACCACTTTTACTTGTCCTTTTGGAACTTATACTTATAGACATATGCCTTTTTGTTTACGCAATACACTTTCTACCTGTCAAAGATGTATTACTGCTATATTCTCTGACTTTTTTGAAAAGATTGTTGAGGTTTTCATGGATGGCTTTTCTGTTTATGGGAAGTCTTTTGATGATTATTTAAGCAATCTTGATCGAGTTTTGCAGAGATGTGAGCAAACAAATCTTGTCTTGAATTGGGAGAAGTGACACTTTATGGTTAATGAAGCTACTGTTTTGGGACATAAAATTTCTGAAAGAAGTATTGAGGTCAACAAAGCGAAGGTTGATGCAATTGAGAAAATGTCATGTCCTAAAGATATCAAAGGTATTCGTTGTTTCCTTTGTCATGCTGGTTTCTATAGGAGATTTGTCAAAGACTTTTCTAAAATTTCTATGCCCCTTACAAATCTTTTGCAAAAAGATATTCCTTTTGTTTTTGATGATGATTGTTTAGAAGGCTTCGAAACACTCAAGAAAGCCTTAATTTCTGGACCTATTGTTCAACCACCTGATTGGAACTTGCCTTTCGAAATTATGTGTGATGCTAGTGATTATGCTGTTGGTACTATTCTAGGATAAAGAGTTGATAAGAAACTAAATGTTATTCATTAAGCTAGTAAAAATCTAGACAGTGCTCAACGAAATTATGCTACTACTGAAAAGGAATTTCTAGTAGTGGTGTTTGCTTGTGATAAATTTAGATCTTGCATTGTTGATTCTAAAGTTATTGTTCAGACCGATCATGCTCCTATAAAATATCTTATGGGAAATAAAGATGCTAAACCTAGGCTTATTCGATGGGTTCTCTTGCTACAAGAATTTGATTTGCATATCAGTGATAAAAAAGGAGCGGAGAACCCCATAGCTGATAACTTGTCTAGGCTTGAAAATGTTCTTGATGACCCACTACCTTTTGATGATAGTTTTCCTGATGAGAAATTAGCTGCAAGAAATGTTTCTAATAGTACACCTTGGTATGCTGACTATGCTCATTACATTGTTGCAAATATTTACCACCTAGTTTCACATACCAACAAAAGAAAAAAATTCTTTTATGATTTAAGACATTACTTCTGGGATGACCCACATCTTTATAAAGGAGTAGATGGTATTATTAGACGTTGTGTACCTGAGCATGAACAGGGACAAATCCTATAGAAATGTCACTCCAAAACTTATGGAGGACATCATGCTGGAGACAGAACTGCTCACAAGGTATTTGTCAGCGTTCTGGAACCGGGGGTGCCCAGACTTGCCTGCATGTGGCCCACGAGCGTGGCTCCACCAATGGCCTGGTATGGCCCATCTTTAGCAGCAACAACTCAAGACCCTCACGAGGGGTCGAGCCTTGTGAGGCGGACAACACCAAGACCTCCCTTGGGGCAGCCTCACTTGGCAGGCTCTCGAAGAGCGGACATATCTATGCAAGGGGAACCTCGCAAGGTTCGCGTGACGTGTGCCATGATGACCAAGGCCAGGCGGGTACCAGCGGGCGCAGTGTACCAGCTTCCTCTTTGGTGCCAAGGAGGCAAGCGCAAGCCCGGGGTCCCGAGGCATCAGACAAAGGTTTACATATCGGTGCAACAAGATCAAGACCACCAGGACGACAGGACGGAGGTCATCGTGGAGCCCACAGCAGCTTCACCACCATATCCTTTGGCAGGCGAAGACCACCTTTTGTCAGTATAGATTGTACTAGTTGTCCCCCTTCAAACTTGGCCGCTGTGGGATCCCTTCCAACCTAAACATTTGGGAAGAGGACCAAGGCCACTATAAATAGGACTTAGCCACCACCATAGCGAGGGATGTCGGATCAGATTCATTCCACCCTGACGAGCTCACCAGTTCATCTAGCTCAAGAATACCTCACCTCCCGAGGTGGTTCATCCATTGTACTAGCTCGTCCTCAGCCCCCCGCGGCAATCCACACACAAACTGGAGTAGGGTATTACACCACAAGGTGGCCCGAACCAGTATAAACCCTCGTGTCTCTTTTTCTTTGGGTCCATCGAGCTAGGCCGTGAGATCGTTGAGCGAGCGAGCTAGGAAGAGAGTGTTCTTCGTGTGCACCCCAGAGTTCGAACCTCTTAAGGGTTTGCCGGAACCCGTAATCCGACATTTGGCACTCTAGGTAGGGGTGCACAGGAGCTCTGCCTCTCCGCTCGTTCCGCCCCTCCTCCCGCTTCGTCTCTCCGTTCGGCCCTCATGGCAAGCACCACTGCACTAGCTGGATCGATGGGCGCGCATGGAGGCACCATGGGCCTCTGGGCCTTCACCCCCCGCCTTACGACAGGTGCAGTAGCCGCACAAGTTCATGCCAGGTATGCCGCCTCGCTACGATGGCATGGCGGATCCAGCAGCCTTCTTGCTGGTGTACGAGGAGGCCGTTCGGGAAGAAGGAGGAGATGACAGGGTCATGGCTAACTGGTTCCCCATGGCCATGGCTAGCATGCCATGCGCCTGGCTGCTCAGCCTGCCAAGATCCTTAGTGGCCTCCTGGGAAGAGCTTCACCATCTCTTCGTCGTGCCCTTCGTAGCACCAGCGCCCCTCTCCGTTGCAGCCATCCTCAGTGGCTTGCAGGCACCGCCCTTAGATCGCCACGTCAAGCAGTTCTTCCGCCAAATGGGCACCGCCTCTATGCAACAGGGACCTCCCCCGGGATGGGCGGCGCCCAAG
Source organism: Triticum dicoccoides (assembly GCF_002162155.2). Classification (NCBI taxonomy): domain Eukaryota; kingdom Viridiplantae; phylum Streptophyta; class Magnoliopsida; order Poales; family Poaceae; genus Triticum; species Triticum dicoccoides. The sequence goes on along the minus strand of NC_041384.1, from coordinate 248,619,943 downwards.
GCCGACCTTAGCTTTGACTTAGGGGACCATCCGGCGACCACTACCGGCTCGGGCGCACTCCCGATGCTTTGCGCACCGACCATCTGCAACGTGGCGGTAACCAAGACCCTCGTCAACGGCAGGGATGGCCTCAACATGCTCTTCGTGGAAGCTTTCGACTTGATCCACATACCGCACGGTCGGCTCCGTCACACCAAGACCTTCTCCGGAGTTGGCGGCGGTTCCACTAGCCCCCTAGGGAAGATCCGCCTTCCCGTCACCTTCGGCACCCGCGACAACTACCGCACTGAGCTTATCGACTTCGACATCGGTCGCATCAGCCTCCCATACAATGCCATCCTTGGGTACCCAGCCCTGGCTCAGTTCATGGTAGCAACTCACCCCGCATACAACCTCATGAAGATGCCCGGGAGCAATGTCATCCTCACCGTGGCTGGAGACACCAAGGAGGCCCTGATGGCCCTCAAGCTTGCCTTCAGGGCCGCGGCGGTGGCGCACACCGTAGGTGAAGCTGCACCCGAGACCCAAGGGGCTGAGCTGGTGAAGAAGAAGCAATTGTTCTCCCAAGATTGGGCCAAGACAAAGTAGGCGCCGGTCGACGAGGACGGGGCCTCAGGAGCCACCTTCACCATAGGCGCCAACGTCGACCCGGACCAAGAAGAGGCACTGGTGAAATTCCTGCGCGCGAACAAGGAGGTATTCACTTAGGAGCCCAAGCAGCTGGTGGGGGTCCAAAGGGAGTAATCGAGCACCACTTGAGGGTGTGCCACAATGTGCGCTCGGTGAAGCAGAAGGCTTGACGACAGTCCGCAAAGAAACAATCCTTCATCGTCCAGGAAACCCGCAAGCTACAGGCAGCGAGTGTTTTCCATGAAGTCCGGTACCCGGAGTGGCTGGCAAACCCCGTCGTCATGCCCAAGAAGGGAGAGAAGGAACGCATGTGCGTCGACTTCACCAACCTCAACAAGGCCTGCCCTTAGGACCCGTTCCCGCTTTTGCGCATCGATCAGATCGTCGACCTCACCGTCGAGTGCGACCTGTTATGTTTCCTAGATGCCTTCTTAGGTTACCACCAGATCAAGATTGCAGTGGAGGACGTAGAGAAGAAGTCATTCTTAATCCCGTGAGGGGTGTACTGCTACACCTGCATGCCGTTCGGGCTGCGTAACGCTGGGGCGACCTTGTAGTGGCTGATGCACATCACTCTATGCCAACAGCTCGGGAGGAATCCTGAGGCCTACGTCGACGACATTGTGGTAAAATCTCGGGAGGGTAGGACCCTCATTCAGGATCTAGAGGAGACTTTTGCCAGCCTGTGCAAGGTGGATCTGCGGCTCAACCCAAAGAAATGCATGTTCGGCGTCCCCTCCGGCAGGCTGCTGGGTTTCCTCTAAAGGAAATATGCCCTAGAGGCAATAATAATGTTATTATTTTATTTCCTTATATCATGATAAATGTTTATTATTCATGCTAGAATTGTATTATCCAGAAACATAATACTTGTGTGAATACATAGACAAACTAAACGTCACTAGTATGCCTCTACTTGACTAGCTCGTTAATCAAAGATGGGTATGTTTCCTAACCATAGACATGTGTTGTCATTTGATTAATGGGATCACATTATTAGGAGAATGATGTGATTGACATGACCCATTCCATTAGCTTAGCACCCGATCGTTTAGTATGTTGCTATTGCTTTCTTCATGACTTATACATGTTCCTATAACTATGAGATTATGCAACTCCTGTTTGCCGGAGGAACACTTTGTGTGCTACCAAACGTCACAATGTAACTGGGTGATTATAAAGGAGCTCTACAGGTGTCTCCAAAGGTAAATGCTGGGTTGGCGTATTTCGAGATTAGGATTTGTCACTCCGATTGTCGGAGAGGTATCTCTGGGCCCTCTCGGTTATGAACATCACATAAGCCTTGCAAGCATTGCAACTAATGAGTTAGTTGCAAGATGATGTATTACGGAATGAGTAAAGAGACTTGCCGGTAACGAGATTGAACTAGGTATTGAGATACCGACCATCGAATCTCGGGCAAGTAACATACCGATGACAAAGGGAACAACGTATGTTGTTATGCAGTCTGACCGATAAAGATCTTCGTATACTATGTGGGAGCCAATATGAGCATCCAGGTTCCGCTATTGGTTATTAACCGGAGACATGTCTCGGTCATGTCTACATTGTTCTTGAACCCGTAGGGTCCGCACGCTTAAGGTTTCAATGACAGTTATATTATGAGTTTATGAGTTTTGATGTACCGAAGTTAGTTCGGAGTCCCGGATGTTATCACGGACATGACGAGGAGTCTCGAAATGGTCGAGACATAAAGATTGATATATTGGACGACTATATTCGGACACTGGAAGTGTTCTGGATGATTTCGGAGAAAACCGGAGTGCCGGAGGGTTACCGGAACCCCCCGGGAGAAGTAATGGGCCTCATGGGCCCTACTGGAGAGAGAGAGGGGCGGCCAGGGTGGGCCGCGCACCCCCTCCCCCTCTAGTCCAAATTGGACTAGGAGAGCGGGGGCGGCGCCCCCTCCCCCTCTAGTCCGAATTGGACTAGGAGAGCGGGGGCGGCGCCCCCCTTTCCTTCTCTTCTCCCCCTTCCTTTCCCCCTCCTAGTAGGATTAGGAAAGAGGAGAGTCCTACTCCTACTAGGAGGAGGACTCCTCCTCCTTGGCGCGCCCTAGGGCCGGCCGGCCTCCTCCCCTTGCTCCTTTATATACGGGGGCAGGGGGCACCCCTAGACACACAAGTTGATCCACGTGATCATTTTCTTAGCCGTGTGCGGTGCCCCCTTCCACCATACTCCTCGATAATATTGTAGCGGTGCTTAGGCGAAGCCCTGCGATGGTAGAACATCAAGATCGTCACCACGCCGTCATGCTGACGGAACTCTTCCCCGACGCTTTGCTGGATCGGAGTCCGGGGATCGTCATCGAGCTGAACGTGTGCTAAAACTCGAAGGTGCCGTAGTTCCAGTGCTTGATCGGTCGGGCCGTGAAGACGTACGACTACATCAACCGCGTTGTCATAACTCTTCCGCTGTCGGTCTACAAGGGTACATAGATCACACTCTCCCCTCTCGTTGCTATGCATCACCATGATCTTGCGTGTGCGTAGGAATTTTTTTGAAATTACTACGTTCCCCAACAGTGGCATCCGAGCCTAGGTTTTATGTGTTGATGTTATATGCACGAGTAGAACACAAGTGAGTTGTGGGCGATATAAGTCATACTGCTTACCAGCATGTCATACTTTGGTTCGGCGGTATTGTTGGATGAAGCGGCCCAGACCGACATTACGCGTACGCTTACGCGAGACTGGTTCTACCGACGTGCTTTGCACACAGGTGGCTGGAGGGTGTCAGTTTCTCCAACTTTAGTTGAACTGAGTGTGGCTACGCCCGGTCCTTGCGAAGGTTAAAACAACACCAACTTGACAAACTATCGTTGTGGTTTTGATGCGTAGGTAAGATTGGTTCTTGCTTAAGCCCGTAGAAGCCACGTAAAACTTGCAACAAGAAAGTAGAAGACGTCTAACTTGTTTTTGAAGGGCATGTTGTGATGTGATATGGTCAAGACATGATGCTAAATTTTATTGTATGGGATGATCATGTTTTGTAACTGACTTATCGGCAACTGGCAGGAGCCATATGGTTGTCGCTTTATTGTATGCTATGCAATTACGCTGTAATGCTTTACTTTATCACTAAGCGATAGCGATAGTCGTGGAAGCATAAGATTGGCAAGATGACAACGATGCTACGATGATGATCAAGGTGTCGCACCGGTGACAATGGTGATCATGACGGTGCTTCGAAGATGGAGATCACAAACACAAGATGATGATGGCCATATCATATCACTTATATTGATTGCATGTGATGTTTATCTTTTATGCATCTTATCTTGCTTTGTTTGATGGTAGCATTTTAAGATGATCTCTCACTAATTATCAAGAGGTGTTCTCCCTGAGTATGCACCGTTGCGAAAGTTCTTCGTGCTGAGACACCACGTGATGATCGGGTGTGATAGGCTCTACGTTCAAATACAACGGGTGCAAAACAGTTGCACATGCAGAATACTCATGTTATACTTGACGAGCCAAGCATATACAGATATGGCCTCGGAACACGGAGACCAAAATGTTGAGCATGAATCATATAGTAGATATGATCAACATAGTGATGTTCACCAATGAAACTACTCCATCTCACGTGATGATCGGACATGGTTTAGTTGATTTGGATCACGTAATCACTTAGAGGATTAGAGGGATGTCTATCTAAGTGGGAGTTCTTTAGTAATATGATTAATTGAACTTAAATTTATCATGAACTTAGTACCTGATAGTATCTTGCTTGTTTATGATTGATTGTAGATAGATGGCCCGTGCTGTTGTTCCGTTGAATTTTAATGCGTTCCTTGAGAAAGCAAAGTTGAAAGATGATGGTAGCAATTACACGGACTGGGTCCGTAACTTGAGGTTTATCCTCATTGCTGCATAGAAGAATTATGTCCTGGAAGCACCGCTGGGTGCCAGGCCTGCTGCTGGAGCAACACCAGATGTTATGAATGTCTGGCAGAGCAAAGCTGATGACTACTCGATAGTTCAGTGTGCAAAACTTTACGGCTTAGAATCGGGACTTCAACGACGTTTTGAACGTCATGGAGCATATGAGATGTTCCAGGAGTTGAAGTTAATATTTCAAGCAAATGCCCGGATTGAGAGATATGAAGTCTCCAATAAGTTCTATAGTTGCAAGATGGAGGAGAACAGTTCTGTCAGTGAGCATATACTCAAAATGTCTGGGTATAATAATCACTTGATTCAATTGGGAGTTAATATTTCGGATGATTGCGTCATTGACAGAATTCTCCAATCGCTGCCACCTAGCTACAAGAGCTTCGTGATGAGCTATAATATGCAAGGGATGAATAAGACTATTCCCGAGCTCTTCGCAACGCTGAAAGCTGCGGAGGTAGAAATCAAGAAGGAGCATCAAGTGTTGATGGTCAACAAGACCACTAGTTTCAAGAAAAGGGAAAAGGGAAGAAGAAGGGGAACTTCAAAAAGAACAGCAAGCAAGTTGCTGCTCAAGAGAAGAAACCCAAATCTGGACCTAAGCCTGAAACCGAGTGCTTCTACTGCAAGCAGACTGGTCACTGGAAGCGGAACTGCCCCAAGTATTTGGCGGATAAGAAGGATGGCAAGGTGAACAAAGGTATATGCGATATACATGTTATTGATGTGTACCTTACTAATGCTCGTAGTAGCACCTGGGTATTTGATACTGGTTCTGTTGCTAACATTTGCAACTCGAAACAGGGACTACAGATTAAGCGAAGATTGGCTAAGGACGAGGTGACGATGCACGTAGGAAATGGTTCCAAAGTCGATGTGATCACGGTCGGCACCCTACCTCTACATCTACCTTCGGTATTAGTATTAGACCTAAATAATTGTTATTTGGTGCCAGCGTTAAGCATGAACATTATATCTGGATCTTGTTTGATGCGAGATGGTTATTCATTTAAATCAGAGAATAATGGTTGTTCTATTTATATGAGTAATATCTTTTATGGTCATGCACCCATGAAGAATGGTCTATTCTTATTAAATCTTGATAGTAGTGACACACATATTCATAATGTTAAAGCCAAAAGATGCAGAGTTGATAATGATAGTGCAACTTATTTGTGGCACTGCAGTTTAGGTCATATCGGTATAAAGCGCATGAAGAAACTCCATACTGATGGACTTCTGGAACCACTTGATTATGAATCACTTGGTACTTGCAAACCGTGCCTTATGGGTAAGATGACAAAAACACCGTTCTCCGGTACTATGGAGAGAGCAACAGATTTGTTGGAAATCATACATACAGATGTATGTGGTCCGATGAATGTTGAGGCTCGTGGCGGATATCGTTATTTTCTCACTTTCACAGATGACTTAAGCAGATATGGGTATATCTACTTAATGAAACATAAGTCTGAAACATTTGAAAAGTTCAAAGAATTTCAGAGTGAAGTTGAAAATCATTGTAACAAGAAAATAAAATTCCTACGATCTGATCGTGGAGGAGAATATTTGAGTTACGAGTTTGGTGTACATTTGAAACAATGCGGAATAGTTTCGCAACTCACGCCACCCGGAACACCACAGCGTAATGGTGTGTCCGAACATCGTAATCGTACTTTACTTGATATGGTGCGATCTATGAAGTCTCTTATTGATTTACCGCTATCGTTTTGGGTTTATGCTCTAGAGACAGCCGCATTCATGTTAAATAGGGCACCATCAAAATCCGTTGAGACGACGGCTTATGAACTGTGGTTTGGCAAGAAACCAAAGTTGTTGTTTCTGAAAGTTTGGGGCTGCGATGCTTATGTGAAAAAGCTTCAACCTGATAAGCTTGAACCCAAATCGGAGAAATGTGTCTTCATAGGATATCCAAAGGAAACTATTGGATACACCTTCTATCACAGATCCGAAGGCAAGACTTTTCTTGCTAAATTCGGAAACTTTCTAGAGAAGGAGTTTCTCTCGAAAGAAGTGAGTGGGAGGAAAGTAGAACTTGATGAGGTAACTGTACCTGCTCCCTTACTGGAAAGTAGTACATCACAGAAACCGGTTTCTGTGACACCTACACCAATTAGTGAGGAAGCTAATGATGATGATCATGAAACTTCAGAACAAGATACTACTGAACCTCGTAGATCAACCAGAGTAAGATCCGCACCAGAGTGGTATGGTAATCCTGTTCTGGAAGTCATGCTACTAGATCATGATGAACCTACGAACTATGGAGAAGCGATGGTGAGCCCAGATTCTGCAAAATGGCTTGAAGCCATGAAATCTGAGATGGGATCCATGTATGAGAACAAAGTGTGGACTTTGGTTGACTTGCCCAAAGATCGGCAAGCAATTGAGAATAAATGGATCTTCAAGAAGAAGACTGACGCTGACGGTAATGTTACAATCTACAAAGCTCGACTTGTCGCAAAAGGTTTTCGACAAGTTCAAGGGATTGACTACAATGAGACCTTCTCACCCGTAGCGATGCTTAAGTCTGTCCGAATCATGTTAGCAATTGCCGCATTTTATGATTATGAAATATGGCAGATGGATGTCAAAACTGCATTCTTGAATGGATTTCTGGAAGAAGAGTTGTATATGATGCAGCCGAAGGGTTTTGTCGATCCAAAGGGAGCTAACAAAGTGTGCAAGCTCCAGCAATCCATTTATGGACTGGTGCAAGCCTCTCGGAGTTGGAATAAACGCTTTGATAGTGTGATCAAAGCATTTGGTTTTGTACAGACTTTTGGAGAAGCCTGTATTTACAAGAAAGTGAGTGGGAGCTCTGTAGCATTTCTGATATTATATGTAGATGACATATTACTAATCGGAAATGATGTAGAATTTCTGGATAGCATAAAGGGATACTTGAATAAGAGTTTTTCAATGAAAGACCTCGGTGAAGCTGCTTACATATTGGGCATTAAGATCTATAGAGATAGATCAAGACGCTTAATTGGACTTTCACAAAGCACATACCTTGACAAAATTTTGAAGAAGTTCAAAATGGATCAAGCAAAGAAAGGATTCTTGCCTGTGTTGCAAGGTGTGAAATTGAGTAAGACTCAATGCCCGACCAATGCAGAAGATAGAGAGAAAATGAAAGATGTTCCCTATGCTTCATCCATAGGCTCTATCATGTATGCAATGCTGTGTACCAAACGTGATGTGTGTCTTGCTATAAGTCTAGCAGGGAGGTACCAAAGTAATCCAGGAGTGGATCGCTGGACAGCGGTCAAGAACATCCTGAAATACCTCAAAAGTACTAAGGATATGTTTCTCATATATGAAGGTGACAAAGAGCTCATCGTAAATTGTTACGTTGATGCAAGCTTTGACACTGATCCGGATGATTCTAAATTGCAAACCGGATACGTGTTTACATTAAACGGTGGAGCTGTTAGTTGGTGCAGTTCTAAACAGAGCGTTGTGGCGGGATCTACATGTGAAGCGGAGTACATAGCTTCTTCAGAAGCAGCAAACGAAGGAGTCTGGATGAAGGAGTTCATATCCGATCTAGGTGTCATACCTAGTGCATCGGGTCCAATGAAAATCTTTTGTGACAATACTGGTGCAATTGCCTTGGCAAAGGACTCCAGATTTCACAAGAGAACCAAGCACATCAAGAGACGCTTCAATTCCATATGGGATCTAGTCCAGGTGGGAGACGTAGAGATTTGCAAGATACATACGGATCTGAATGTTGCAGACCCATTGACTAAGCCTCTTCCACGAGCAAAACATGATCAGCACCAAAGCTCCATGGGTGTTAGAATCATTACTGTGTAATCTAGATTATTGACTCTAGTGCAAGTGGGAGACTGAAGGAAATATGCCCTAGAGGCAATAATAATGTTATTATTTTATTTCCTTATATCATGATAAATGTTTATTATTCATGCTAGAATTGTATTATCCGGAAACATAATACTTGTGTGAATACATAGACAAACTAAACGTCACTAGTATGCCTCTACTTGACTAGCTCGTTAATCAAAGATGGTTATGTTTCCTAACCATAGACATGTGTTGTCATTTGATTAATGGGATCACATTATTAGGAGAATGATGTGATTGACATGACCCATTCCATTAGCTTAGCACCCGATCGTTTAGTATGTTGCTATTGCTTTCTTCATGACTTATACATGTTCCTATAACTATGAGATTATGCAACTCCCGTTTGCCGAAGGAACACTTTGTGTGCTTCCAAACATCACAACATAACTGGGTGATTATAAAGGAGCTCTACAGGTGTATTTCGAGATTAGGATTTGTCACTTCGATTGTCGGAGAGGTATCTCTGGGCCCTCTCGGTAATGCACATCACATAAGCCTTGTAAGCATTGAAACTAATGAGTTAGTAGCGAGATGATGTATTACGGAACGAGTAAAGAGACTTGCCGGTAACGAGATTAAACTAGGTATTGAGATACCGATGATTGAATCTCGGGCAAGTAACATACCGATGACAAAGGGAACAATGTATGTTGTTATGCGGTCTGACCGATTATTGACCGAAGACATGCCTCGGTCATGTCTACATGATTCTCGAACCCGTAGGGTCCGCACGCTTAAGGTTTCGATGACAGTTATATTATGAGTTTATGAGTTTTGATGTACCGAAGTTAGTTCGGAGTCCCAGATGTGATAACAGACATGACGAGGAGTCTCGAAATGGTCGAGACATAAAGATTGATATATTGGACAGCTATATTCGGACACCGGAAGTGTTCCGGATGATTTCGGAGAAAATCAGAGTGCCGGAGGGTTACCGGAACCCCCCGGGTGAAGTAATGGGCCTCATGGGCCCTAGTGGAGAGAGAGAGGGGCGGCGAGGGTGGGCCGCACGCCCCCTCCCCCTCTGGTCTGAATTGGACTAGGAGAGGGGGGGGGGCGGCGCCCCCCTTCTCCCTCTCCCCCTTCCTTTCCCCCTCCTAGTAGGAGTAGGAAAGAGGGGAGTCCTACTCCTACTAGGAGGAGGACTCCTCCTCCTTGGCGCGCCCTAGAGCCGGCCGGCCTCTTCCCCTTGCTCGTTTATATACGGGGGCAGGGGCACCCCTAGACACACAAGTTGATCCACGTGATCGTTTTCTTAGCCGTGTGCGGTGCCCCCTTCGACCATACTCCTCGATAATATTGTAGCGGTGCTTAGGCGAAGCCCTGCGATGGTAGAACATCAAGATCGTCACCACGCCGTCGTGCTGACGGAACTCTTCCCCGACACTTTGCTGGATCAGAGTCCGGGGATCGTCATCGAGCTGAACGTGTGCTAAAACTCGGAGGTGCCGTAGTTTCGGTGCTTGATCGGTCGGGCCATGAAGACGTACGACTACATCAACCGCGTTGTCATAACGCTTCCACTGTCGGTCTACAAGGATACGTAGATCACACTCTCCCCTCTCGTTGCTATGCATCACCATGATCTTGCGTGTGCGTAGGAATTTTTTTGAAATTACTATATTCCCCAACATCCTCGTGTCGCACAGGGGGGTCGAGGTGAACCAAGAGAATGTCAAAGCAATAGAAGACATGAGCCCGCCGCAGACTCTCAAGTAAATGGAAAAACTCGCGGGCTGCTTAACCTCGCTAGGGCGCTTCATCTCCAAGCTGGGGGAGCGCGCCCTCCCATTCTTCAAGCTGACGAAGAAGAAGGGCCCATTCGGGTGGATTCCGGAGGCTGGCGTGGTGTTTCAAGACCTCAAGAGATACCTAACCAGACCACCGATGATGGTGGTGCCTCATTTCGCTAGCGTGGCACTGGTGGCCGTCCGGGAGGAGCGCAAGGCCAAGATCCTACCACCTGACGCCGCGCATCCGGTCAGAATGGTGCAGCACCAAGACGGCGCCCCTGAAGCCATAGCAGAGCGAGCAGATGACCGAGCACCACAAGACGGCGCTCCTGAGGCCGCGATAGCCTCGATAGGAGACCGAACTCCTGAGGCCCCTAGCCTCTAGGAGCGCCCCAGCCTCAGGAGATCTCGGACTCCACCAACACTTCTGCCCTCGTCGAACACCCGGTGTACTTCGTCAGCACGGTGTTGCGAGACACGCGGGCACGCTACCCCATGCCACAGAAGCTTCTCCTCGCGCTCCTCGTGGCCTCGCGCAAGTTACACCATTACTTTCAAGGCCACCCCATCAAGGTCTTCTCGGCGTACCCACCGAAGAGGGTACTCCAGAGCCCCAATGAAGCAGGAAGGGTCGCTGAGTGGAACATCAAGCCGCAGGCATTCCAGCTAGTGTTTAGCACCACTAGGGTCGTCAAGGGAGCCGCACCTGCCAACTTCGTGGCGGAGTGGACTGACAGCCCAGGCCCCAAAGGAGGTGAGGACCGGTCTCTCTTTCTCGGGAGCGAGGCACCAGACGACTAGGTCATGTACTTCAACGGCGCCTTCGCGCGCCAAGGCGCGTGCGCTGGGGCTGTGCTCATTTCACCCACCTAGGACAAGATCTACTATGTTGTGCAGCTCTGCTTCCAGCGGGGCGAGAGGGTCTCCAACAACATCGCGGAATACGAAGGGTTGATCGCCGGTCTTAAGGCCGTGGCGACCCTGGGGGTAAAGCGCCTCACCATCAAGGGTGACTCCCAGCTCCTCGTCAAGTTTTCCAACAAGGTGTACGAGCCGAGGGACGAGCACATGGAGGCATACCTCACGGAGGTGCGCAAAATGGAGAAGCAATTCTTGAGCCTAGAACTGCAGCATGTGTGCCACGGCACAAACAAGGAAGCTGATGATATCGCCAAGAGGGCATCAAGGCGTCAGCCCCAGGAGCGCGGCATCTTCGAGGAGCGGCTCTTCAATCCTTCTGCGGACCCTCCGGCTGCGGAACCTATGCCGCCTCAGGAGGAGGTTCCCCCGCCACCAACCTCAGGAGCTCCCGTCTGCAGCCCGACCTCAGGAGTGCGCCTGCTCCTCACGCTAGAACCCCAAGAGGGGTGCTGGACTGAAGAATTCAAGGCGTACCTGCTGCAAGGGGCTCTGCTAGAGAAGGAGGAGGATGCGGAGCGCATAGCTCGGCAGGCTACAGCCTAATGCATCCAGGACAGTGAGATGTACCAAAAATGACCGAATGATGTTTCCTTGCGATGCATCTCCAGGGAGCAGGGCATGAGCTGTTAGCTGACATACATGGCGGAGACAGCGGGCATCACTTGTCGTCGCGCACCTTGGTGGGCAAGGCGTTCCGTGGCGGATTCTATTGGACCACGGCACTCAATGATGCAGCCGAGCTGTTGAAATCCTACGAGGCCTGCCAGTTCCATGCCAAGCAAATCCACCAGCCAGCCCAGGGCCTCCAAACCATCCCGCTCTCATGGTCGTTTGTGGTCTGGGGGCTAGATATCCTGGGTCCATTCCCTCGAGCACCCGGGGGCTACCGCTACCTCTACATCGCCATCGACAAGTACACCAAGTGGGCGGAGGTGGACACTGTCCGCACCATCCCAGCCGGCTCCGCAGTTAAGTTCATCAAGGGCATCGTGAGCCGATTCGGAGTCCCTAATCGCATCATCACCGACAATCGCTCGCAGTTCACTAGCAATCTCTTCAAAACATATTGTGCTAACCTTGAAACGAAGATATGATACGCCTCAGTGGCACACCCTAGGAGCAACGCCCAAGCTGAGCGCGCCAACATGGAGGTCTTGAGAGGCCTCAAGACAAGGACCTTCAAGAAGAAGCTCGAGGCCTGTGGCAGGGGCTGGCACGACGAGCTCCAGTTCGTGTTGTGGTCCATCCTCACCACCGCCACCAAGCCAGCAGGCGAGACCCCGTTCTTCCTCGTCTACGGAGCCGAAGCGGTTCTCCCTCATGAGGTCAAGCATCGCTCCGCGTGGGTCTTGGCATTTGATGAGGCACGTCAGGACGCCATGTGGGGGATGGACCTCATGCTGTGGGAGGTACGCCGCTGCCAAGCCTCACTCCGAGCGGCAAGGTACCAGCGGGCACTGCGTTGGTACCACTGCCGCAATGTCCGCTCCAGGACGCTTGAGGTGGGCGATCTCGTCTGGAGGCAGGTGCTCTCCACGGAAGGGTTGAATAAGCTCTCACCCATGTGGGAGGGCTCATTTAGGATTGCCCGTATCTCTAGGCCTGGCGCTCTGCGCCTGGAGATGCAGGATGGGATCCCCATCCAGAACACCTGGAACATCCACCACCTCTGGAAGTTCTACCCATGAAGCAAGGCCCAGTGCCTGTGAACGTCTCAGCTTGTGATACTCTCACGTAATAATGAGTAGGGTTGTACATGCCCTGGAATCTCCGGAGTGCCACCCTCGGGCCTCGGGGGCTCCCTCCCATGTCCTAGTGCCCTCACTTAGCTCCGCGCTGGTGAGAATACTAGAATAGGTGTCGGACGCGACTGTTCATTTGCTTTCTGTAGCTAGTTGCAACCTTTTTAAGAAATTTGGAGTTGTGGCGTTTCTCAATTGCTTGGTTGAGCCCCCTTTTTCTTCTACTTCTTCGCCCGCTTCTTTGTTTTGCGTTAGGGAGGATGGCAGTTGCCCAAAGTTCTCCCTCGTGCGCCTCGCGTGGGGGCTAGGGAGGTGTGTACGTGCGCTGGCTAGCCTAAACCACAGACACACCTCGCCAAAGCCCTGTCGCCCAAGAGCTTCGGCTCCCTTGATCTCCGTGAGGCACCCTCGATTGAGCTCGAGATTGGGGCACCCTACTAAGACCGTGCCCCACGGGTACCGTGATGCTGTGCGCTTAGCCAGGCTTAGCCCATGCCTGAGGGCTCGCGTAAGGAGGAGTAAGGCACCCGACAGATGACATAACAAACTCTGCAGCTTTGCGACGCCTCCCGAGGTCAGCGGCTCATGAGTCGGCAACAAGGAGGCCTCACTAGATGCCAGGAGGCACGCCCTCCCAAGACGGGAAACTACCCCGAGCATATCAAGCTAATTCACCCTCTTCTTTATACATCTACGTGAAGCACAAATAATGTCGGAGCAATAAACATAACATAGCAGCATAGAGATCACAGTTCATTACATGCCCCAGCAGGGCCATCTACCTTTTTCAAAATGCAGGAAGAAAGGAAACGTCAAACAAAAGTTGCCCGCATGACCGTGGCAGCTGACGAGACGCGGCTCCGAGGGCCTCCCGGACTCATCTCAATCTGAGTCCCTCTCGCGCTTCACAACTTTGCGGCAGCGGGACGACCCACCAGTGTCCTCGAAGCGCGCCTGGTGGCGATGCGGCTGGTCATAGACGCCACTGCTAGTACTCTCACCGGCGGCGAAGCTGCCGCTGCTAGCCGAACCGCGGCCGTCGCCAAGGGCAAGCTCGCCCTCAGCCTCGTCACGTCCGTCGCTCAAACCGAGCTCACTGACGTAACCACTGTCTTTGGGGCAGCACCCTGCGCGGCAATCATCTTCCGCAAACACCCTCATGAAGAGGGTCGTGGCACCATCATACTTGAAGTGGAGGGCACACCGCCTGCTCAGGCTGCGCGTGGGGGCAAACGTCTGCCATCCACGGGCCAGGGCCACGTTTCCTGCGGCGGAGTCCTCCACCGCGCCCCACGACGCCTTGCTACAGCAACCGTCGGCCTGCAGCTAGAGGCCATCAACACCCCGGGCCGGCAGCTCACCGGTAAAGGAGCGCGGAAGCTGGAGCTAGGTGCCGGCTGGACTCTCCGACCATACGACAAACTTCGGGAGCACCTCTGCCTAATGGAAGCACGGTCAAGGAGACTGGGCGACCACATCACGCCTCCCCTCGGTGCAGGGGCTGCTCCGCCTAGAGCGGCCCTCGCCATGGGACGAGACGCCGCTGCGGCTGCCAAGGACAACGCCAGTCCCCGAAGGAATGCGACCATCTCCCTGAGGAGCCACGGGAGGGGTCACGGTGTGCTTGCAGGGACAGCCCCGCCCCCTCTTGTGAGGTGGCGAGCCTTCCCCTTCTCTGCCGCCGAGAACCTCTTCGTGTGCGCTATGGGACTACAACAAGATGGCGAGGCGAGGAGGAAGAAGAAGGAGCAACCGGCGAGGAAGCGGAGATGAGCGAGGGGGCTCTACCCCTCCCCTCATTTATAGCCAAAAGGAGGCCAACCGTCGGCCTCCATGATCACTGGTAATGATGGTTTTCTTCTTCATGCAGCAGGGTCTCGTCAAGTCGAACGGTTTCTGAGGCAGCACGGGGAAGCGGAGACGCCCACGTCCCATCAATTGCCATGTGTCAATCAAGGCTGCAGGCGGTTGGGGACCGCGGTTGTCGGTGTATGATATGTCTCCGTCGTATCTACTTTTCCAAACACTTTTGCCCTTGTTTTGGACTCTAACTTGTATGATTTGAATGGAACTAACCTGGACTGACGCTGTTTTCAGCAGAATTACCTTGGTGTTGTTTTATGTGCAGAAAGCAAATATTCTCGGAAAGTCCTGAAACTCCACGGAATACCATAGAAAAAATAATAAAAAATCCTCACCAAATATGAAGACCAGGGGGCCCACACCCTTTCCACGAGGGTGGGGGGCGCCCCCCCTACCTCGTGGGCCCCCTGTTGACCCTCCGACGCAAACTCCAACTCTATATATTTGATTTTGGAGCGAAAAAAATCAGGGAGAAGAAATCATCGCGTTTTATGATACGAAGCCGCCGCCAAGCCCTAAAACCTCTTGGGAGGGCTGATCTGGAGTCCGTTCGGGGCTCCGGAGAAGGGGATTCGTCGCCTCGCCATCATTAACCATCCTCCATCACCAATTTCATGATGCACCACCGTGCGTGAGTAATTCCATCGTAGGTTTGCTGGACGGTGATGGGTTGGATGAGATTTACCATGTAATCGAGTTAGTTTTGTTAGGGTTTGATCCCTAGTATCCATTATGTTCTGAGATTGATGTTGCTATGACTTTGCTATGCTTAATGCTTGTCACTAGGGCCCGAGTGCCATGATTTCAGATCTGAACCTATTATGTTTTCAGGAATATATGTGAGTTCTTGATCCTATCTTGCAAGTCTATAGTCACCTACTATGTGTTATGATCCGGCAACCCCGAAGTGACAATAATCGGGACCACTCCCGGTGATGACCATAGTTTGAGGAGTTCATGTATTCACTATGTGCTAATGCTTTGTTCCGGTTCTCTATTAAAAGGAGGCCTTAATATCCCTTAGTTTCCAATAGGACCCCGCTGCCACGGGAGGGCAGGACAAAAGATATCATGCAAGTTCTTTTCCATAAGCATGTATGACTATATATGGAATACATGCCTACATTACATTGATGAATTGGAGCTAGTTCTGTGTCACCCTATGTTATGACTGTTACATGATGAACCGCATCTGGCATAATTATCCATCACTGATCCGGTGCCTACGAGTTTTCTATATACTGGTTTACAATTATTTACTTTCCCGCTGTTACTGTTACAATCACTACAAAATACCAAAAACATTACTTTTGCTGTTATTACTTTTGTTGCCGTTACCACCACTATCATATTACTGTGCTACTAAACACTTAGCTATAGATACTAAGTTTCCAGGTGTGGTTGAATTGACAACTCAGCTGCTAATACTTGAGAATATTCTTTGGCTCCCCTTGTGTCGAATCAATAAATTTGGGTTAAATACTCTACCCTCGAAAACTGTTGCGATCCCCTATACTTGTGGGTTATCAAGACCTTTTTCTGCCGCCGTTGCCGGGGAGCATAGCTCTATTCTTTGAGTCACTTGGGATTTATATCTGCTGGACACTATGAAGAACTTGAGAGATCCAAAAACCAAGATCTATCTCTCAACTACGAGGGGAGGTAAGGAACTGCCATCTAGCTCTGCACTTGATTCACCTTCTATTATGAGTAAGTTAGCGACACCTACACCTTCTTCTGCTATTCGTTCTGATATGTCACATGTTATTGATGATGCCACTTATACTATGCATGATACTTATGATGAAACTGCTTCTATGCCTGATACTGCTGTGCCCCTTGGTGAATTTCTTGAAGAACAAATTGCTAGGGCTAGAGAAAGAGAAATTGATGAAACTGAATACGATGATGATAGTGATGATGAAAATATGCCTATTATTCCTGAAGGTTATCTTTTTGATAAAGATTCTTCTTTAGCTATTTTAGCCTGCAAAGATAGATATGAGCTTAAAAGGTTATTAATTAAATGGAACAAAGAATCACTTAGAGATAAAATGAAACCCGATCCTGCTTTTTCTACTTCACCTATATGTGTTCCTGATAAAGATTATGAATTCTTGGTTGATCCTGATATAATTACTTTGGTTGAATCTGATCCATTTTATGGCTATGAATCTGAAACTGTTGTGGCACATCTTACTAAGTTAAATGACATAGCTGCCCTGTTCACTAATAATGAGAGATCACGTTACCTCTATATACTCAAAATATTTCCGTTCTCATTAAAGGGTGATGCTAAGATATGGTTTAACTCTCTTGGTCCTGGTTGTGTGCGTAGTCCCTAGGATATGATTTATTACTTCTCTGCTAAATATTTCCCTGCTCATAAGAAACAAGCTGCTTTGAGGGAAATATACAACTTTGTGCAAATTAAAGAAGAGAGTCTCCCACAAGCTTGGGGGAGGCTTCTCAAGTTACTTAATGCTTTGCCTGATCATCCTCTTAAGAAACCTGAAATACTTGATATCTTTTATAATGGACTAACCGATGCTTCCAGAGATTACCTGGATAGTTGTGCTGGTTCTCTTTTCAGGGAAAGAACACCAGATGAAGCTGAAATTCTATTGAATAATATGTTGACAAGGGCACCTCCTGAGCCAGCTCCTGTTCAAATTAATGATCCTATTCCTAAACCAACTCCAAAGAAGAGAGGTGTTCTATTTCTCAGTCCCGAAGATATGCAAGAGGCAAAGAAATCTATCCAAGAAAAAGGTATTAAAGCTGAATACGTTAAGAATTTACTTCCTATTGAAGAAATACATGGTCTTAATATACCGCCTGTTGAAGAAACATATGATCTGAATTATTTATTTACTGAAGAACCTCCTGATATCCCGACACAGGTAGTAAAGGTAAATTGTCTCTATAGATTTGATGAAGGTGATATCCCTCACTATAAGTCTGCTAGGCAATGCTTTGATGAGTTTGATAATTTTATTGTCAAACAAGAAAAATTCAATGCTTATTTTGGTAGACAATTGAAATATGATTCCAATATAATTAAATACTTGGGTGATTATATGGCTAATATTAGAGGTGAACTTAAACTTGTTAGCAAACATGCTTCTATGGTTACCACTCAAGTAGAACAAGTACTTAAAGCTCAAAAAGAATTTCTCCATGAAATGAATAATAAGAAAAATGATTATGCTATTAGAGTGGCTACTACAACTGGTAGAATGACTCAGGAACCTTTGTATCCTGAAGGCCATCCTAAGAGAATCGAGCGAGATTCTCAGAGAAATAATATTGATGTTCCTAGTTCTTCTAAAAAGAAGAAGAAGAAAAATGATAGAACTGTGCAAACTTCTAGTGAACCTATTGCTGAACCACCTGATAATCCAAATGATATTTCTATGTCTGATGCTGAAACACAATCTGGTAATGAACATGAACATAGTAAAAATATTAATGATGATGTTCATGATGATGCTCAACCTAGTAATGATAATGATGTAGAAATTGAACCTGTTGTTGATCTTGATAACCCACAATCAAAGAATCAATGTTATGATAAAAGAGACTTTGTTTCTAGGAAACATGGTAAAGAAAGGGAACCTTGGGTTCAGAAACCCATGCCTTTTCCTCCTAAACCATCCAAGAAAAAGGATGATGAGGATTTTGAGTGCTTTGCTGAAATGATTAGGCCTATCTTTTTACGTATGCGATTGACTGATGTGCTCAAAACAAATACTTATGCTAAATATATGAAGGATATCATTACTAATAAAAGAAAGATACTGGAAGCTGAAATTTCCACCATGCTTGCTAATTATACTTTTAAGGGTGGAATACCAAAGAAACTTGGAGATCCCGGAGTATCCACTATACCTTGCTCCATTAAAATAAATTATATTAAAACTGCTTTATGTGATCTTGGAGCCGGTGTTAGTGTTATGCCTCTCTCTTTATATCGTAGACTTGACTTGAATAAGTTGACACCTACTGAAATATCTTTGCAAATGGCTGATAAATCAACTGCTATACCTATCGGTATTTGTGAGGACGTGCCTGTTGTGGTTGCAAACGTTACTATTTTAACGGACTTTGTTATTCTTGATATTCCCGAGGATGATAGTATGTCTATTATTCTTGGAAGACCTTTTCTTAATACTGCAGGGGCTGTTATTGATTGCAACAAAGGCAATGTCACTTTTCATGTTAATGGTATGTAGCATACGGTACACTTTCCGAGGAAACAACCTCAAGTTCATAGTATCAACTCCATTGGAAAAATTCCATCGATTATAATTGGAGGTTTTGAAATTCCTCTTCCTACGGTCAAAAAGAAATATGATATACTTATTATAGGGGATGTGCATATCCCCGTTGAGGTAACTTAGTGTTATTCGAAATTTCTCCAGTTTCATGATTATCGGAATGAGTTTGTGAACAAGACTTGATCAACCTTGTTAGTGGATTCTTTTTGATGAGCATGAGATGGATGAAACTAGAAGCACAACCTTCTGTACCCTCTTTATATTTTCGGTTAATTAGTAGAAATAAAGTAAAAATAGTATTTCTCTGTCTGTTTCCTGTCTTATCTGTGCAATATAAAAATACCCCGAAAATAAAAGTCCTCAGAATGCCATGCCAATTTAATATGATTTTTTCGGGAATATTTGAGGATTTACTGTGCAAAAATTACCACGGGAGGAGCTGCCACCTGGCCACGAGGGTGGTGGGCGCCCCCCCCATAGGGCGTGCCACCCTTCCTCGTGGGCCCATGGTGTCCCTCCTCCACTTATCCCAGCACCCATCTTCTTCCTCTGTCTCACACAAACCCGAAAAACCTACTCAAGCACGATTTCCAGCCACTTTTTCTATGATTTTCGATCTCCTTGCTCAAAGCACCTCTCGCAAAACTGCTTGGGGAGATTGTTCCTTGAAAATGATGAGGAGATTATTGAGGGGCTCATCGTGCCAAAGCTCGAAGGAAAAAGCACCCAAGCCTCAGTATAATTTGCCACGCACCGCGGAGATTCGGGCATGTGAATGGCCTTCTAAAGATTTCTTGAGAGCAGCCGGTATCTATGAAGATTTTCATGAATTGGCTCACAATGCTGGCCTCACCGCTTTCCTCCATGACCAATGCGATCAGTATCTCTTGCTCACAAATACCTTTGTGCAAAACTTTTATTTTTATCCTAGGAACTCACCACCTATGGTGGAATTTCATTTATATGATGAGCCTAAGGAGATGTCACTTTATGATTTCTGTCGTATTTGTTTATTCCCTTTTGAGGGCAAGACAAAAGAACCACACCATGATGATGTGGAGGGATTTATTAACAATATCACGGTAGGAGAAACCAGGAAGGTTTCCGATACACGAATCACTAGCATACATTTTTCCTGTTTTACGTTACTTTGCATTATTTGCTAGTCGTTGTTTAATTGGACACGGGAATTCTGGAAACCTTAGTATCCCTGATTTAATTATTCTGCTCCAAGGTTTATATAGTGATAACACTTTTAGTTTGGGCTGTATTATTGCTAGACGGTTAAATATGAACCGTACTAAGGGCCCCATCTTTGGAGGCATTTATGCTACATGCCTAGCCGCACATTTTAACATACCTATTAGGCATGCTGAGAAGGAAGAAAAAGTGCTACCCCGTGTTTACCTAGATCATAAAAGTATGGTGGCACATGATTTTATTGTTAAGAATAGGGCAGGGGAGCTTAAATATCAATTGTTCTTTAATAAACATCATCCTGAGACAATCACCTTGCCTGCTCCTTCTTTGCTTGATTTGACTGCAGGCACGTACCTTGTTCCGTTGACGGCTATTCACGCCTACCGGAACCCTGCACCTACCAAGGAGCCAAGACATGAACCACACGATGAGCCTCCACGACAATCTGTTTATTCTTGGGATCCAGAAATGACTGTCAGCCAGTGGCAGTCAGAGTCTTCTTCTTCATCACAATATGATCCCAACTATTCCTCCTCGTCACAGTACGACCCCAACAACTATTATTATGGATATCCGCTAGGCCAGCCATGGCCATAGACCAACTTAGGCCAAAAGCCTAAGCTTGGGGGAGTACGTATTTCTCACCGACATTACATTTATGTTCACACACACTCATTGCTAGATGTCGGTGCTTATACTCTTTCATTGTAATATCCATGCTAGTTCATTTTCTTTTTCCTGCTTTCTTCTTGTGTGTTTGTTAAACCTTAAGAAAACCAAAAAATTAGTAGTAATTTACTTTCCTGCTATAGTAGTAATTAAAAAGAAAACCCAAAAAAATATTTCCCATTCTTCTTTTGCTTGTTGGGAGCTTTCCTGTGTAAATAGTTTTATTTTCTTTTCTTTTCTTTGGGGGTCAGTAGGAGAAGACCATAATTAAATTGTTGTAGTGGCTCTTATATACTTTAATGTTGATTTAACCCAGAGCCCATATTGCCTTGTCTTCTCCTGTTTCTTGAATGCTCGCAGATTCCAGCTTAGTCCAATGCACGTGCACTCTTATTATTATTCACACCATTCGGTCGTGCAAGTGAAAGGCAATTATGATGATATATGATGGACTAACTGAGATGAGAAAAGTTGGTATGAACTCGACCTCTTTTGTTTTTGTAAATATGATGAGTCCCCCGTTCTTAATTCAGCTTATTATGAATAAACATGTTTGCAATGACAATTAGAGATCATAGTTGTTTGTGCCATGCTTGATTAGCTATGAGTTATAATGATTTACCTTGTATGCCAACATGCTATTGAGATGATTATGATCTGGAATGATGGGGTGGTATCCTCCTTTGAATGATTTAAGTGACTTGACTTGGCACATGTTCACGCATGTAGTTGAAACAAAATCAACATAGCCTTCATCATATTTATGTTCATGGTGGATTATATCCTACTCATGCTTACATCCAATGTTTATTAATTTTAATGCATGTACATGGCTGTTGTCGCTCTCTAGTTGGTCGCTTCCCAGTCTTTTGCTAGCCTTCACCTGTACTATGCAGGAATACTGCTTGTGCATCCAATCCCTTAAACCCCAAAGTTATTCCAGATGAGTCCACTATACCTTCCTATATGCGGTATCTACCTATCGTTCCAAGTAAATTTGTATGTGCCAAACTCTAAACCTTCAAATAAACATTCTGTTTTGTATGCTCGAATAGCTCATGTATCAACAAAAGCTGTCCTTATCTTCCGTGTTAGGCGGGTTATTCTCAAGAGGAGTGGACTCCGCTCCTCACTCACGAGAAAATGGCTGGTCACCGGGATGCCCAGTTCCATGCTTTATGCAAACTAAATCAAAATTAATTGCAAACAAAACTCCCCCTGGGACCTGATGTATGTTGGAGGCACTCGTTGTTTCGAGCAAGCCATGGATTGATGCTTGTTGGTGGAGGGGGAGTATAAACTTTACCATTCTGTTTGGGAACCGCCTATAATGTGTTTAGCATGGAAGATATCGCCATCTCTTAGTTGTTACGTTGACAATGAAAGTATACTGCTCAAAATGCAATTTATCTCTATTTCAAAACCGAGCTCTGGCACCTCTACAAATCCCTGCTTCCCTCTGTGAAGGGCTTATCCATTTACTTTTATGTTGAGTCATCACCCTCTTATTAAAGAGCACTAGCTGGAGAGCACAGCAGTCATTTGCATTCATCACTATTAATCTATGTTGGGTATGACTATGATTGGATCTCTTTTACCATGAATTACAATGTCTAGTCAGTCCTTGATCTTTAAAGGTGCTCTGCATTTATGTTTTGCGGTCTCAGAAAGGGCTAGCGAGATACCATCTTGTTATATCATATTATGATTGTTTTGAGAAAGTGTTGTCATCCGACATTTATTATTATGACTTGCTAGTTGATTATGCTATTGATACGAGTAATTGTGAGACCTGAGGATTATTGCAAATGTGGTTAGTTATGATCTATGCTGAAAACTTGAATGCTGGCTTGACATAGTTACAACAACAAGAGCAAACAGAGTTTGTAAAAGTTTTTCTTTCTTTCTTTCAGTTTTTCAACTGAATTGCTTGAGGACAAGCAAGGGTTTAAGCTTGCGGGAGTTGATACATCTCCGTCGTATCTACTTTTCCAAACACTTTTGCCCTTGTTTTGGACTCTAACTTGTATGATTTGAATGGAACTAACCTGGACTGACGCTGTTTTCAGCAGAATTACCTTGGTGTTGTTTTGTGTGCAGAAAGCAAATATTCTCGGAAAGTCCTAAAACTCCACGGAATACCTTAGAAAAAATAATAAAAAATACTCGCCAAATTTGAAGACCAGGGGGCCCACACCCTTTCCACGAGGGTGGGGGCGCCACCCCCCCTAGGGCGCGCCCCCTTACCTCGTGGGCCCCCTGTTGACCCTCCGACACCAACTCCAACTCTATATATTTGCTTTCGGAGGGAAAAAAATCAGGGAGAAGAAATCATCGTGTTTTACGATACGGAGCCGCCGCCAAGCCCTAAAACCTCTCGGGAGGGCTGATCTGGAGTCCGTTCGGGGCTCCGGAGAGGGGGATCCGTCGCCGTCGTTATCATCGACCATCCTCCATCACCAATTTCATGATGCTCACCGCCGTGCATGAGTAATTGCATCGTAGGCTTGCTAGACGGTGATGGGTTGGATGAGATTTATCATGTAATCGAGTTAGTTTTGTTAGGGTTTGATCCCTAGTATCCATTATGTTCTGAGATTGATGTTGCTATGACTTTGCTATGCTTAATGCTTGTCACTAGGGCCCGAGTGCCATGATTTCAGATCTGAACCTATTACGTTTTCATGAATATATGTGAGTTCTTGATCCTATCTTGCAAGTCTATAGTCACGTACTATGTGTTATGATCCGGCAACCCCGAAGTAACAATAATCGGGACCACTCCCGGTGATGACCATAGTTTGAGGAGTTCATGTATTCACTATGTGCTAATGCTTTGTTCCGGTTCTCTATTGAAAGGAGGCCTTAATATCCCTTAGTTTCCAATAGGACCCCGCTGCCACGGGAGGGTAGGACAAAAGATGTCATGCAAGTTTTTTTCCATAAGCACGTATGACTATATACGGAATACATGCCTACATTACATTGATGAATTGGAGCTAGTTCTGTGTCACCCTATGTTATGACTGTTACATGATGAACCGCATCTGGCATAATTATCCATCACTGATCCGGTGCCTACGAGTTTTCCATATAATGGTTTACGCTTATTTACTTTCCCGATGTTACTGTTTCAATCACTACAAAATACCAAAAATTTTACTTTTGCTGTCTTTACTTTTGTTGCCGTTACCACCACTATCATATTATTGTGCTACTAAACACTTTGCTGCAGATACTAAGTTTCCAGGTGTGGTTGAATTGACAACTCAGCTGCTAATACTTGAGAATATTCTTTGGCTCCCCTTGCCTCGAATCAATAAATTTGGGTTAAATACTCTACCCTCGAAAACTGTTGCGATCCCTTATACTTGTGGGTTATCAGTGTCCTAGGAACGGGGGTACCTAGACTTGCCTGCCTGTTGCCCAGGGCATGGCTCATCCAGCGGCCTGGTATGGCCCACCTTCATCAACAACCACTCAAGACCCTCGCGAGGGACCAAGCCTCGCGAGGCAAATGACGCCAAGACCACCTCAGGGGCAGCCTCCCTAGGCTGGCTCCCGAGGGGCGGAGATGTCGATGCAAGGGGCATCTCACGAGGAGCGCGTGACATGAGCCATGACGACCAAGGCCAGGCGGGCGCAGAGTACTCGTTGCCTCTTTGGTGCTAAAGAGGTAAGCTTAGGAGAGGAGTCCAAAGGCGTCAGGCAAAGGTTTCCATATTGGTGCAACAAGACCAAGGCCAGCAGGATGGCAGGACAGAGGTCATCGTGGATCCCACAACGGCATCACCACCAGAGCCTTTGGCAGGCGAAGACCACCATTTGCCAGGATAGCTTGTACTAGTTGTCCCCCTTAAAATTGTCCATTGTGGGATCTCTTCCCGCCTAATATTTGGGAAGAGAACCAGGGCCTCTATAAATAGGACTAGCCACCACCATAGAGAGGGGAGGATTACCTAGACCATCCACACACAGAGAAGCTCATCGAGCTCAAGAACACCTCTCCTCAGGAGGTTGTTCATCCTTTGTACTTGTTCATCCTCGGCCTACAAGGCAATCCACCACACCACACTGGAGTAGGGTATTACACCATGATGGTGGCCTGAACCAGTATAAACCCTTGTGTCCCTTGTTCTTCGGGTTCAGCGAGCTAGGCTGAGAGATCGTTGTGAGAGTGGGCTCGCGAGGGAGAGAGATCTTCGTGCGCACCCTAGTGTTCGAACCTCAAGGGTTTTCCGGAACCCGTAATCCGACATTTGGCGTGCTAGGTAAGGGTGCACTAAAGCTCTTCTCCCGCCGGCCAACCCATCAACACCCCGGGTTCCAATGTCTGGTGACCCAAGGACCAACGCCGACCCTTGGGCTGCTTGGCCTGTTAGGGCAGCGCCGTCTGCCCAGGAAGACCTCAACTCCGCACTCCAGGCGGCCCGCGCACCGTTGAGCGCCGTAGGACACGGGCGGCGTGGATCGGCGCCTCCCGCCCTCAAACTGCGGCGCGCACGGGCTGCCGCAAGATCCTGAAGCTACGCAGCGGCAACGACACCGCACACCCGACAGGAACAAGCGAACATGCGAGCCCCGCTCGTAGTGGCACGGGAACTGCTGCAGTGCCAGCTGGTTGAGGGCGGCTGTGACGCGTTGCTAGAACGCGTCGCTGAACTGTTGGACACTGCATCCAGGGTTACGCCGCCTCTCTGCTCCCTACTTACATCTCAAGTTGTGGCCAGATCGCACGACGGGCCTCGTTGCACTCGCGTACTCTAAGGTGCGCTAGGAGGGCTCGTCGGCACTCGCATGACCAACGGAGCTGGACATCCGACCATGCCTGTACTTCCCCCAGGTGGCGTAGGAGCGGGCGTTGCCCCTCATGGTCCCAATGGGGTGCCAACCTACAGCCACCAGGGGGCAAATGGGCCTGGCGGTGTGGGGCGCGGCGCATCTCGGTGGGGGTTCCAGAGCGGCGGCTCCGGAAGCCTATGTGCCCCGCATGATGGATCAAGCGTACACACCGGAGGATGACCCCAGCTCGTTCCTCGAGCCGAGATGGGAAGAAGAGATGCTGGAAGTGGACGCCTTCCGAGAACCACCTAGGAGCTTCACCGAACCCGCCAACGGCAACAACCATATTGTACCACTAATATCTTAGGAGCAGGCTTATGCTAACCATGGGTCAGAGGTGGACCCAACCACAGCGGCGGACGATGACCCCAGCACGGCAGCCCCGTTCTAACAAAGGGCAGCACGCTGGGGGCTGCACGGGAGAAGCCTGGAGCAGGACCCTCCCCCGTGCCGCACGGAGAAAGGCGTCGCCCAGAGGTAGGTCCTCAGATGGGGAGGGGCCGGCGAGCCCTCCCCCGGGCAGAGGGCCCGTGGTCGCCGAGGGCACCGCCAGCATCCCCTTTGCCACTTGGCACCGTCCTGTTTTTCGGACGCCCCAACGGTGGTCGAGGGCGGTTCAGGGTGGGGCCCTCGTCCGGCGATATGAAGCAAGGCTCATGCCTGTGAAGGTGTCTGCCCGTGACACTCTCACATAATAATGAGTGGGCTGTACACGCCCCGGAGTCCCCAAAGTCCCCGGAGAGCTGCCCTCGGGCCCCGGGGGCTCCTACCCACGTCCTAGTGGAAGAACCATGCTCCGTGCTGGCCGTCGACACTGTGCCCCGATGACTATGCTCAAGGCCAGTGAAAGCACTTAGCTCCGTGCTGGTGGGAAGACAAGAAGACTAGCTAGGTCTCGGACGTGGCTATTTGCTTTCAACCCCTCTTTTCTGTAGCTCGGTTTGCCGCCTTTTCGGATTTGAGCTTGAAATTGTATTTTCGTTGACACGTGCGGGCGGCGTCTTTTTATTGTTGCATTGGTTTCTTGAGTTTTCTTGTCCCGCGCCTTGTTTTTAAGGCCCGCGCCTGTGACCCCTCCCTCACAAGCACCTCGCGAGCAGGGGCTGGGTGTGGTATGCGCGCGCATCCTGCCGTGCTTAGGCGCTTGCCTCTCGCGAGGCCCTCTTGGGCGGACTAGTAGGCTCCTCAGGAGCCCAACACGTCGAGGGCCCGTGAAGGACTCCCCTCGGGAGAATACACACCGGCAACCACAAGATCAGTCCGAGGTCTGCCAAGACTGAGGTAAGTTACTGCAGTAAGCTCACGAAAAACTGGGGGACTCCCAGAAGTATGTCTTAAGTCTGACTCAAGGAATAAAACAACAATCTGATTACATGAGGGGCTCCCCCTCTCCAAAATTCTCTTACATCTTGAAGGGTCATGCCCAAGCTTTTGCGTGCAGGTTCAGAACAAAGGGGCACAGACTCAATCGGACATGTCACTCGCGGCATCTCCTGAATCATTCTCGGACATGCTGCTGGCGTCGTTGTTGGCGCCGTCTCCGACATCGTCGACCACGCCGCCTTAAACTGCCGCGACCACCACCGCGTCTTCATCAGAAGCGAAACCTCTGACAAGAGCATCCATATTGTCATCCACCCAACGCGCCAGGTTGTCCTAGTTGGCTCCGGGCACTGGGCGATGGCGGCGTTGAAGTCAAGGAGGGGGTCGATGTTCTGAAGATGCCTGAAGACACGGGAAAACGCGCGCCCAAGGAGGCATCGGCTCTTTTCGTCCACGAGCTCGTGAGCCCCCTCAGCCAGGTCCTCCAGGCGCGTCACGACGTCGGTGAAGAAGCGGAGATGGCTGACATAGTCCTCTGCATGGGGGTGAGGGGCGTGTTCTTCGCAGATGGTACCCAGCACATGACTGGCCCTCACCATGAGAGCACAGAGAATGGGAGCGTGCTCGCGCAGCAACGTCTACCGGCGGAGTGCTTCCTCCTTGCCCTGCTGCGCGACGGACTCGACATCAGTAACCCGCCGCTGGAGCGGAAGAAGTTCGGCCCGGTCGGAGGCCAACTCGGCCTGGATGGAGATCAGGGCCGCCACAACGGCCTTCTCGTGTTGTTCTGCCCTCAGCTTCGGTTTCCACAAGCTTCAGCTTCAGGTCGGATCTACTGGCAAGATCCTCCCGATCTTCCGCCACCCTATGATCGATCTCCTCCTGGATCCTGACTTCGCGCGCACTGGCGACATCCTCCGCTTGGGCAACCTGGCACTCCCTCGTCTCTAGCTGTTCAAGCTCGAGGCTGCGCTCTGTGGCCTCCAGCATCAGCGCCTCCTTGCGCCTCAAGATCTCCTCTTCTTCAAAAGGCGCCCCTTCATCGACGCCAAGGCAGCCCTACGCACCTCGACCTTCTGCTCCAAGGAGGCGTTTAGAGCCTGGAGCTCCCCTTCGCGTTCCTCTGCGGCCGCGCGTCAGTGGTCAGCCTCCCTGGCCTCCTCCAAGGCTCAGGTGTAGGCGTCGCGTGAGGTGGCAAGGGATGCCTAGGCCTTTGCGTTGGCGCGCTCGCGCTGGAGACGCCCAAAGTCAATGGCCACTTTTAGCTGATGCCATTCGTCCACCAGCCAAATGCCTTCAGTTTCAAGGCAGGAATCAACATCCACAAGCTCTTCCCTGAGCCGGCTTTGTGCGCCCATTGCCTCACGGAAGAGCTCGTGGTGGACTGCTCCGCGCTCGCGTGCAAGATTGAACGCGCGGAGGGGTCCTCCATCCGTGCCAGGATGTGTTGGAGGAGCTAAAAGCGGCTCGCCCGCTCCCAACAGGGGGCTGGGGGCCGCGACTTTCCGGTCGCCCTCTGGACCTCGGCGGAGGCCCGGTAGGGCGGGGCCTCATCGCTCGGAGGTAAGGCCAGAGCTGAGGCCGCCCAGCCGCGGGCAAGGATCATTGATGGGGCCCTCGGCACACTCTCCGCACCACAGGCCGGACCACGAAGAAGGCGAGACAAGAGCTCAGGGTCAAGACGCCAAGCTGGCACGTCCGCCTCCCTGGCAGGCCCCACGCCTCGCGCGGCAGGATGCCATGGAGTGTTCAAAGTCACTAGAGAGCCCGAAGCAGGCAAGGGTTGCTTCTTGGGAGACTTCACCGCCCTGGTGGAAGGGACCCTGAGGAATTATGGTCAAGAGGAGAAGCGGCACTCACGAAATTACAAAGATAAGGTACTTACTAATCAATGGTGATGTACTTCCTCTGCTTCAATGGCCGGAAGCCGTGTCCGCTGCAGCTTGGGGACCCCTTCCTCTTGAGGAGCGCTTCGAAGTTGGGTCAGAGTCGGCCGAAGCCGTGGGTAAGGTCACCAACACCGGGCACGACTGGCGTAGCTCCTGGGGAGGCGACCTCAGGAGTGCGGGGCGGCATGGAATCTTCGGTTTCCGCCTCGTCGCAACTCGCTGAGGCCTCGGGGGCTTCATCCTCAGGAGCATTGAGCTGCATCACTTCCCCGACCATTTCCTCAGGGCGGCCCTCGCGAGCCCCAGGAGACGGCCCCTCTGGAGCCCCGAGCGGTGCCGGTTCCTCAGCAACAACACCGCCATCGTTCGAGAGCAGCCTCCCCCTGCACCTGCTTCTAGGGCGGGCATCACACTGGTGGCAGGAAGGGGGCCACGAAGATGAGGCTCTCGCGAGGCCCTTCAAGGCCAACTGGGCGTAGTCCCCATTCGTCGAAGAGGGGCACCCCTTCACGAACTCCACCTTGTTCGAGTAGCAGTAGAGAAGGCGGCCTTCCTCCAGCAGGCTGGCAGTCAGAGGGTCGCCCGTCAGAAGCTCGAGCACTATGTGCCGCACCTTAGGAGCAAGAGCTCGCACCTGAAGCCTCATGCGATCCCGGTAGCCGGAGAAGGTCCACATTGTCCGGGAGTTGCACTGAAGCAGAGCAACGCGGCACCCGATGAACTCCTTCACCACCGTAGGCACCATCCCCCCGAGGCCCTTCAGTCTGGCTAGCCGGTGCCAGACATGGACGAGCTGTTGGTCGGCGAGCCTTGCATGCTCCTAGCCAGAGCTTGGGGCGGCCGGAATCCGTGGAAGCACCAGCAGGGGATTGCGCACGCCAACATCCACATACACCCATCGGTTCCAAAAACCTCCGACGACCAGCGAGAGCTCGAAGTCAAGCCCCGAGCCGGCTGTCGCGGCCATAGCCTGAAA
Source organism: Triticum dicoccoides (assembly GCF_002162155.2). Classification (NCBI taxonomy): domain Eukaryota; kingdom Viridiplantae; phylum Streptophyta; class Magnoliopsida; order Poales; family Poaceae; genus Triticum; species Triticum dicoccoides. The sequence goes on along the minus strand of NC_041384.1, from coordinate 248,590,061 downwards.
AGATACACACCCCAAGCACTGGAGAGCGTCTGTCAGATGTAGAGAGAAGAAGTGGGGGAGCAAGGCCACAGATGGGGCAATCCCCACCATGGCCTCACAGACAAAGGCGAAGACAACAAGCAGGATGATGGATTGGGGGTCAAGGTGCAGCACGTTGATCTGATAATGCGAAAGCACCACATTAAAGAAGTCGGAGAAGGGAGGGATCAGACCGGCCTAGAGGCGTGAAGATGGAGGGGGACCTCGGTGGCCTTCATGTCGATTTCAGCATGGGAAGCAGGCCAGGCCACCGTCGCCCCCCACTCATTAGTGTTGGCAGCGAGCGCAGGGTGCACCTTGCCCATCGCCTCCTGGTTGAGCACCACTGACCGCTCGACAACGGGTTCGAAGATCGGCGGCGCAGGTGCAGAGGTACGGGACTCCTTCTTCCCCTTCTTCTTCCGGCTTGGTGCCATGGCGGCATGGGGAGCTGGTGTCAGATCAGACCGGGGGAAAGGATCTGTTGTTTGTCGGAAGACTAGGGAGCTACAGAGCACTCACCTATGATGGGGGTGGCACTATGTAGGCAACGGTGACTGCTTAGCCAGGCGGAAGTTGAGGCTGCATGGGGAAGTGGAGGCGCCCATGTCCCATCAACCGCCACGCGTCAGTCAAGGCCACAGTCTATTGGGGCCCGCGGCGCTCCGCACTTGACCCTTGGCTTCGCCTCGATGCCAAGTTCGAGCGCGCCTTGGGCCCGGGGGCTACTATCGGCGTCCTGGGAACAGGGTACCCAGACTTGCCTACCTGCGGCCCAGGGCGTGGCCCATCTAGTGGCCTGGTACGGCCCAGCTTCATCAACAACCACTCAAGAACCTCGCGAGGGGCCAAGCCTCGTGAGGAAAATGACACCAAGACCTCCTCAGGGGCAGCCTCCCTAGGCTGGCTCCCGAGGGGCGGAGATGTATATGCAAGGGGCACCTCGCGAGGAGCGCGTGACGTGAGTAATGACGACCAAGGCCAGGCGGGCGCCAGCGGGTGCAGAGTTCTCGTTGCCTCTTTGGTGCTAAAGGGGCAAGTGCACGCGAGGAGTCCCAAGGCGTTAGGCAAAGGTTTCCATATTGGTGCAACGAGACCAAGGCCAGCAGGAAGGCAGGACGGAGGTCACCGCGGAGCCCGATGGCGTCACCACTAGAGCCTTTGGCAGGCGAAGACCACCTTTTGTCACGATAGCTTGTACTAGTTGTACCCCTTCAAGTTGGCCATTGTGGGATCCCTTCCTGCCTAATATTTGGGAGGAGGACCAGGGCCTCTATAAATAGGACTAGCCAACACCATAGAGACGAGAGGATCATCCAGACCATCCACACACACAAGCTCTTGGAGCTCAAGAACACCTCTCCTTAGGAGGCTGTTCATCCTTTGTACTTGTTCATCCTCGGCCTACAAGGCAATCCATCACACCACACTGGAGTTGGGTATTACACCACAACGGTGGCCCAAACCAGTATAAACCCTTGTGTTCCTTGTTCTTTGGGTTCGGCGAGCTAGGCTGAGAGATTGTTGCGAGAGTGGGCTCGCGGGGGAGAGCGATCTTCATGCGCCCCCAGTGTTCGAACCTCAAGGGTTTGCCGGAACCCGTAATCCGACAGAGGCGCTCCGCACTTGCCCTTTGGCTTCTCCTTGAAGCCATGCCCGAGCGCGCCTTGGGCCCGGGGGCTACTGTCGGTGTTCTAGGACCGGGGGTGCCCAGGCTTGCCTTCCTGCGGCCCACAAGCATGGCTCCACTAACGGCCTGGTCCATCCCATCTTCAGTAGCAACAACTCAAGACCCAAGAGAGGGGCCAAGCCTCGCAAGGTGGATGACACCAAGACCTCACTGGGGGCAGCCTCACTAGGCTAGCTCCCGAGGAGCAGAGATATCTATGCAAGGGGAACCTCGCGAGGTTCGCGTGACGTGAGCCATGACGACCAAGCGGCGGGCGCCAGCGGGCGTAGTGTACCTGCTTCCTGTTTGGTGCCAAGGAGTCAAGCACAGGCGCGGGGTCCCGAGGCATCAGGCAAAGGTTTCCATATTGGTGCAACAAGACCAAGACCGCCAGGACGGCAGGACGAAGGTCTTCGCGGAGCCCACACCTGCATCACCACCAGAACCTTTGGCAGGCGAAGACCACCTTTTGTCAGGATAGCTTGTACCAGTTGCCCCCTTAAAACATGGCCACTGTGGGATCCCTTCCTGCCTAAACATTTGGGAAGAGGACCAAGGCCACTATAAGTAGGACTTAGCCAGCACCGTAGAGAGGGATCTCGGATCGGATTCATTCCACCCTAATGAGCTCACTAGTTCATCTAGCTCAAGAACACCTCACCTCTCGAGGCGGTTCATCCATTGTACTAGTTCATCCTCAGCCCCGAGCTAATCCACCCACAAACTAGAGTAGGGTATTACACCGCAAGGTGGCCCGAACCAGTATAAACCCTCGTGTCTCTTGTTCTTTGGGTCCATCGAGCTAGGCCATGAGATCGTTGAGCAAGCGAGCTAGGAAGAGAGTCTTCTTCATGCGCACCCTAGAGTTCGAACCTCTTAAGGGTTTGCTGGAACCCATAATCCGACAATATTACAATCTGGATTTTATTGGCCTACCCTCTTCAAGGATGCTCGTAAGTTCGTCTTATCTTGTGATGAATGTCAAAGAATAGGTAATATCGGTAAGCGTCAAGAAATGCGTATGAATTATTCACTTGTTGTTGAACCATTTGATGTTTCGGGACATGATTACATGGGACGTTTTGCTTCCTCTAATGGGTATACTCATATTTTGGTTGTTGGTTATTATGTTACTAAGTGGGTAGAAGCTATTCCAACAAGTAGTATTGATCACAACACCTCTATTAAAATGCTTAAGGAAGTTATTTTCCCAAGGTTTGGAGTCCCTAGATATTTAATGACTGGTGGTGGTTCACACTTTATTCATGGCACTTTCTGTAAAATGATTGCTAAGTATGATGTTAAACATAGAATTGCATCACCCTATCATCCTCAGTCTAGTGGTCAAGTTGAACTTAGCAATAGAGAAATAAAATTAATTTTGCAAAAGATTGTCAATAGGTCCAGGAAGAATTGGTCTAAGAAATTAGATGACGCACTTTGGGCTTATGGAACAGCATATAAAAATCCTATGGGTATGTCTCCTTATAAAATGGTTTATGGAGAAGCTTGTCATTTTCCTCTGAGTTAGAACATAAAGCATATTGGGCAATTAAAGAACTCAACTATGATTTCAAACTTGCCGGTGGAAAGAGATTATTTGATATTAGCTCATTAGATGAATGGAGAACCCAAGCTTATGAAAATGCCAAGTTATTTAAAGAAAAGGTTAAAAGATGGCATGATAAAAGATTCCAAAAGCATGGGTTCAAAGTAGGAGAATATGTTCTTTTGTAGAACTCTCGTTTCAGATTCTTTGCAGGAAAACTCCTCTCCAAATGGGAAGGACCCTATGTTATTGAGGAGGTTTATTGATCTGGAGCTATCACAAGAAATAATGCCAAAGGTACTAACCCGATGGTTGGTAATGGGCAACAAATAAAACATTATATCTTAGGTACGCCCACCAATGTTGAAAGCAATATTATCCAAACTGTGACACCAGAAGAACACATGAACGAAACCTTCCGGGACACTCCAGGATCGTGAAAAAGAGGAGGTACAAGATACTGTAAGTAAACGGACTCCGAAAAATCTAAAAATATATTTTATGTCATTTTGGAATATAACAAAAAATAGGAAAATAAGAAACTACCAGGATGGTGACCCTGGTGGGCACTAACACCAAGGAGCGCCTGGCGCCAGGCACGCCCAGGTGAGTTGTGCCCACCTCGGGTACCTTCCGGACTCTATTTTTCTTCCGTTTGCTTGTCTCCCAAGATAAAAAAATCTTTATATACCCCCCGAACCTATTGGCCACCGTATCGCGGAGAAATCTTATGCTTTCTTTCCTTGCTGTTTTTGGTTAGATCTGTTGAGCCAGGCATCATGTCTTCTTCTTCCCCCAACCACATGGAAGAGGATGCTTGGTTGATGAAGATCGAGCTTAATAGAGAAGACCCCGTAGAAGCCGTCAAAGGGGACAAGAGCAAGGAGGCTACCGGAGATCAAGCGCTGGTGGTCGAGCAAGCCATGCCTATCGAGGAGGAAGAAGAAGATATCCTTAAACCTCACTATGATCATCTTACCTCACTGAGATTGAAGCCTTCCGAATCATTGAAACGGTTCATGTGCAAACAAAATATCTCACTCGTGAAAATATACAGTTGCAAGAGAACATCACCTTCCTCTGGAGTGTCGTCCGTAGACTGGAGAATCTTTTGATCATGAAGGACAAGATGTCTACCTCTTCATCACCACCACCTCCTTCTTCATCACTAAAAGAAAATTGAGTATCGGGTATGGGCACTCCCCTTGGCTTACGCCAAGCTTCGGGGAGGTGCCCCGGTATCATATCACCTCCACTATCTTTTGCCTTTACTTATCTTACTTCAATCCATAATTATCTTTTGATTTATATGAATAAAATATTAGTTCATCCTTTCTTTTCAAGTGTTTTCTTAGTGATCTATCTTTGTAATCGTGTGCAAGTTATATAATAAAGTTTAGTTTGAGTTTTGCTTTCTTTACTTTCATGTTTCAATAAAAATAAAGGAAATAAATGAAAAAGATAATATGCTAATCTTATGGTAGGTAATGACATCACATAAGGAAAAGTATAAGTAGAAAATTTTATTGAAGATTGACAAACATAACATTGGTCAATGATGCAATTCATGAAAGAATTAATAAGGGAAGAGAAGATTCACATGCAAATAGACTATCTTGGAAATATTTTGTGGTTGTGATCCACCATCAAAATATTATATGCCAAAATTGTTGACGTTGGACAAGTTAGACAATGTAATGATTTATGTTTGTTCATATTCACATAGAAGTTATATTGTCATAGATCCTTCAACATGTGGTGCATGCCCCCCATCTTTGGTATCCAAAAATTCCACACCAAGTAGAGATACTACTTGTGCATCCAAAAACCCTTAAACCCAAATCTTATTTTCAAGAGTCCACTATACCTACCTAAGGATTGAGTAAGATCCTTCAAGTAAGTTGTCATTCATGCAATAAGGCAATAAAAAATGCTTCTATAAGTGTAAGAGAAAATTGAGCGTTGTACGAACTTGTGATAGCAAAGAATAAAAGCGACAGACAAAAAGCGCATGGGGTTGAGCATACAAATAAAAAGCGCATGTCAACCTCTAGTTCCCTCTGTGAAGGGCCTATCTTTTACTTTTATGTATTTACTTATATGCAAGTGTCAAAGTTTTTCTCTCTATTCCTTTTTATTTTTCTCCTTTGGCAAGCATCATGTGGTGAGGAAAGATCTAGGCACATATATCTAGTTGAATATTGGTAGCATAAGTTATTATTGTTGACATCACCCTCGAGGTGAATACGTTGGGAGGCAAAATTATAAGCCCCTATCTTTCTATGTGTCCGGTTGAAACGTTTTGCTCATGTGGATGCGATGAGTGTTAGCACTGGTACGCGTTGGTGCTATACAAACGGTTTTTGACCCCTTTCCGCGATGACATTTCGAACCGCCACCTAGTGAGTGACGGCGATAGGGGGGTCCTTCCCACATGACCCAGAAACCGTTGGGGATATGCCCTCCTAGCACACACGCTCGGCAAAATGAAGTCGTGTGCGACCGGCAAGCGCTCAAATATAGTAATGCGTACAGTAGAGCTAAAAAAATACAATTAGACAGGCGAAATTGTTTCCTGTCGCAAGGACATCCCACACCAGTCAGTCCCCGCTAAACATTTCCATTCGTATGTACATTCCACACAGTTGCTCGAAGGAAAAAAATCCGTTCACAGGTACATCACACACAATTTTCCTCGTTAAATCGTTTGTGATAGTGTTGCCATTCACACGATATTAATAATTTTATCGTTTGCGTTATTGAATGCATCACACAAGCTGACCTAGAGGCATGCTAGCTATCCTCCAATGCACAGGCTCACAGGGAAGCGTGTAAGTTGTTCGCCGCGCGAGCTCATTGGGAAGCAAGCCATTTGACCTCCATGGCCTCCCGCCTTCCTCTCCATTAATGGCGCCCGAGCCGCTGTTTAATAGGGGCGGCCTTACTGTTCGCCTCCCATTCCCCTCCCTCCCACAGACCTCCACCAACGCCATGGCGCAGAATGATCATCTGCCACTAGTCTTCAAGTTTGGTGAAGTCGACTCCAAGCTGGAGGAGATAGAAAATAAGGAGGAATGGGGCCTCATGGACATGGCCCTAAACAAGCTGGTCGCGGTGGTTGCTACCCCCGCTCCCGTCCCACCTCCCATCCCCGCGCCCGCAGCAATGACCATCCCAGTAGCATTGACGGGCTGGTCATCGAGCAATATCACGGAGCTGGAAGACGCGGGCGTTAGCGAGGACTCCTTGGACCCGTGCGAGCTCGTGTACAAGACAGCGCCCGTGCCCATGTGCGCCCCTCCACCCACCATGGCACCGGCCCTCGTGTGCTTGGCTGCACCCGCCGCCCCCATGCCCCTATCCGTGTGCGCCCCTCCACCAACCGCGGTGTCGGTCCCTGTGCGTTTGGCTGCACCAGCCGCCCTCGTGCCCATGTGTGCGCCCCCCTCATTGGCATGGGACGCTGTCGTCGACCGCCACCTCTCAACGGTGCCAGTTGCCATCCTCCCGTGCCCCGCCCATTGATCATGCGATGACATGATGTTTGATTTACAAGTGAAGAACATTTTGTGCTGCCTTGAAGACTTCAACAACAGCGTCACGGAGGACGACTACGAAAACGACGGCGCGGCACGCCACCTCCGCTGCCACTGGAAATAGTTTTTTTGGGGTCTAATACTATATCTCGGATTCTCGATCATATGAATATAAATTCGCAGTGTGACTGAATGAAAGATATGGTTTGAACTAACTTGCGTTTTACTCTCTTAATGTACAGACTTATCAAACGACTTTCTTTTGAAAATAACGTCAATGGTTTTTAAATATAAAACGCTCATCTCAAATGTTTTAGTTAGCACACCCGTATGCAAACTGACAGCTTCCCCAGGAAGCCAAGGGAAAATGTGCCGAGCAGGATTTGTGCAGCTCTTGATCGCAAAAGTTTTAGATGGAACACCCGTATGCAAAGTGAGAGCTATGGTCTTCCCCCTTATGTCAAGGGAAAATTCGTAGTGCAGGATTTGTGCATCCCTTCAACGCAAATGGTTGTTTTGGATGACCCGTGTGCTACCACATATAAACATTTGGGTAAGATTTGCATCTGTCATGTTGGTTATGTTGCCATTTGTTAAACTGGAAAGATGGACATTTGTTTATCTAGTAGCATTGCCATTTGTCAACCTTGTAACACTGTGATTTGTCAAAATATGTAGCTAAAAATCACTAGCACTATCTAACTTTTCTAACTAAAATCACTAGCACTGTTCATATGGACACTACTAGCAGGCGTGAGTTGATGGATGCATATGCAAATGTACCATTGATTACATACAACAAGTCATCAACTCACAACGACAATGAGGATACATATTGGATTATAGATCATTTCCAACAAAATATTCTAGTAAAGTATAGTTTTTCTCACACAACAAATAACAAAGCGATGAAATGAACTTCAGCTCAACCACTGTCGACGTTGGAAATGCTTTCTTTGAACCAGAAGTGATTCTCTGGGAAGGGCCAGCTACTGTCAATCTCGAGACCAACATAGGACTAGTCATCTAGGCTGAAGCGGCCTATTTCAATACCCATATTGTGATAGCCACGGTAGGGAAGCATAGAAATGTCCGAGGTATAAATACAGTTGCTTCTCATAAATGTTAGTAACATTGTGTCAACAATAGCTGGATCGCCTTTCACCATCATTGGATAGTTTTGTCCAAGCAAGAGCAAGTTTTCTCCAAGACTATCAATACTGAACCAGGGAGAAGGTGTTGGCGCTAGCACACTAGTATCCATCCCGAATACCCTGCAACTAGGCCTGGCCATGGGATGCCTGGCCCAGCCCGAAAAAGCCCGACCCGACCTTGCCCATGGGTCGGGCCTGGGCCTGAGATTTCAGCCTGATGCCCAGGCGTAGCCGCGCTCGGGCCCGACAAATTTGCGATTTAAGGAAGGGCCCGACCCGATGGCCCGAGGCTTGGCGGGCTTTTGCTCTGATGGGCCGGGCCTGTGCCTGATATTTAGGCCTGACGCCCGGGCCCAGGTTTTTTGTAGCGGGCTTTGTTTGGCCCGGCCCAAAGCCCGGCCCGACATTTGGCCAGGTATACCTGCAATGGATGTTGGAATAGGTCCGGAGAGTGCGACCATGCGAGACAACTCCTGCTTCCTTAGTAACATCAGTAGTGCCCACTATACAGACAAGAAGAGGCGATCCATCATAATAAGTTGCCAGGTGCCAGTGAGTATATGGGTCCTACTCGTCCTCATTGTCGTGATCATCACCATCGTCTTCTCCCCCTTGGTTATAATGTTTTCCAAGTATAGGTGGTGGAATGTTCATAGGACCTTGGAAACACAAGAAGGTTAATTAGTAAAGGGAAACTAGGTAGCTAACCTGCATGCATGTGGATGAAACAATTATAATTATGTCGGAAGACAAACGTACCGAAACCATAAGGATTCCATGCAAAAACAGTGCCACGAGTGGTGGCAGCAAACACAATACCCTTGTATTGAATTGCATCACAGTACTCATTCGTGTACAAAAGTTGATTTTTGAGAAATATCCATGGCGGCGTGGAATTAAGGATGGCAACAAGCTTGTCGAAGATAGCAACAACTTCATAGTTCGTGTAATCCCAAGAGTGGTTGGGAACTCGCAAATTGTTATCTTCCATAGACGACAGTCACCATGATCGTATTTGAATGTACGTAGAATACCGGTGTGCTCAACTTCAGGGCAGTCTGAGATTTTTGGAAGTAGAACCCGGTGACGAGTGAACACATTCACAAGTTCCCACTCGCAGTTGTATCCAATGTAAACAACCCAATCTCCATTTGCCTGCCCAAGCCTTACTATCAGCGATGGCATCTTAACATCACACGTATCATTATCAAGCGGCATCAACTTGCACAAGGTGAGGCTTCCGTCGTCCCCGCGCCAGTGACCAGGGTCACGGCAAAGAAAATATGGGAGATCAAACCACTCCCGGACCCTTGGGTTGCTTGTAATGATGTTATTTGTTGAGTCGAGAATGGTCTCGAACGAACCTGCCATGCTAGCCGAGGCGATGAAGTCTCAACGACCAATGAGTTCCTCCACCAGGTCATCTTTCAGATCGGAGAAAGAATAACGGGGTCGTTTCTGGCCTGTTCCCTCCATGGAGAAGACAATCAAACAATGGCAGAAGGAAGGGTGAAGGCAAATGGAGGGAGGAAGAGCGTGCGACAACAATACCAAATCAAGAGGGAAAGGCGAAGATGCGGTGGATGGTTGCCATGGTACAAGAAGAGACTAGTGGGAGCAAACGGTTGCCACAGAGGTCACACACTAATGACAAGGCCGAGTGAACCGCATGCCGTATATCGCACACACCTTGATCTGGCTGACCGTTAATTTTGTGTTTTCTAATCACAAACAGTTCATCTGAGTGAACCGTATGATGTATATCGCACACACATTCATCTTGTTGCCCGTTTGTTTTGTTCCTCATCACAAACAGTTAATTGAACTGAACCATATGCCCTGCATCGCACACGCAACTAAAATCCAAACCGTGTTTGATGCATCCGTCATCGCAAACGTTTTGCACCTTTTTGACGGTTTTTTACACCACCGTTTGCGATTATTGCATCGCACACAATGTCGTCGAAGGGTCTCTGATCGTAGTGTCGCGTTAGTAGCATCCTACAGTAGTGTAGCAATCATAGAAGATTATATGATGGTTGAGTATGTGGACTTGCCTAAAGGCTCCGATAAATGACCCTTCCTGAAAAGATGATGAATTGTAGTTGCAAAGTTGACTGAGAACATAATTTGTTGGATTCCAATAGAGTTTATGCTTTATACTTTGATGTTGTGATGAATTGTTACCTATTCATGAGAAGTCTATGATAAAAGTTTTATGTTAAAGTTTATTGATGTTGTAATAATTTACATGATGCTTCTATGTCCGTATTTTGTTTTTAACGACACCTCTCTCTCTCTCTCTCTAAGCATGTGGACATGTTTTTCGATTTCGGTTTTCGCTTGAGGACAAGCAAGGTCTAAGCTTGGGGGAGTTGATATATCCACTTTGCATCATGTTTATAATGTTTTTATGCATAATAATGCTTTTTGGAGTAATTCTAATGCCTTTTCTCTCATAATATGCAAGGATCACACAACGAGGGAGAATTCTGGCAGCTGGAAATCTGGACCTGGAAAAGTTATGCCAGGCCACCTATTTTGCACAATTCCAAATGAGATGAAACTTCACGAGGAATTTTTGTGGAACAAATAAGAAATACTGCAGCAAATAACTGTCACAACCCTAGAATTGGTTGTAACTAGTTGCACAAGCATTCATGCATCATGTATATATTTATGAAAGTTGAATTGGGGAAAGTGGAAAGCCTTAGAAATCATTTCTAAAAATGATAAACATTAAAAATTGTTTCAAATAAACCCAAGAAAATGTTCCTGTTCATTTTTGGAAATATTGGCAAGAGGTAAAATTCAAACCAATATTTTTGGAATCACAGAAATATTTATTTGGGTCTTTGAATTAAGTCAATACTTATTTGAATTGGAGCTACTAATTCCTATAAAATATTTGGTATCTCCAAATATTCTGAAACTTGGTGAGGGCCTCTGGTTTAAATCAGATAGTGCCCATAAAAGTTTACAAAATTTTATAAAGTGATTTAGTATTTAAACTAAGTCAAAACATACTGCAAAAAAATAGAAAACAGAAAGATTTATAAAAAGTAAGACAAAGAGAGAGAGAGATAGTACATGGGCCTTACCTGGAGCCCAAGTGACTGGCCCAACCCACCCACGCGGCCCGCTACTGTGCAGCCCAGCTGCCAGTCGTCTTCTCCACTCCGCCAAGAGGACGCGGGCGTGTTCCCGATGCGCGCCGGCCACCTCCTGCCTGCCTGCGTGCACCCCCCGACACCCTGGACGCCTCCATGCGTCGCCATGAAGCCCCCGACCTCTCTCCCACTCTCCCCGTGCCTCTTCCCTCTCCTCTGCTCTCCCCCTCGCGGCCACCCAAACGCAGCCGTCGCCGCTGCTCACCACCACCGCGGCCACCGCACTCCCCACGCCCTGCCGCAGTGCCAAATCGCTCTGCCACGACGCCTCGCTTCTTCAAGCCGAATAACACCACCCCGAACGGCCTACAGTGACGCCCCCGAGCTCGTCTTCCTCACTGGCATCTGAAGATCGCCGACGTCGATTCGCCGTCTCCGACGCATCCCCTGGACCTCCCACCTGCTCCCCTGGATGCAGGCGAGCATGGGCTACGCCACCGTGGTCTTCGCGCGCCCAGCCGATGCCTGTGGCGCCGTTCTGAGCACCTCCGCCGCTCTGTTTGGTCGCCGACGACTAACCCCGGCGGCCGCTGACATGGACCCGTCATTAGCATTAATGACGGGGCTAACTAACCCACTACCTCACTGACGTATGGGCCCCACGCACTAATTAACCCCGGGTTATTCCTGCTTAGATTTAACTTAATCACGGTGGCCCCACGTGTCAGCTTTGACTTTGGTCAAGTCAACGTTGACCGATCCCACCTGACATCGAGCCAAATTAGCTTGAGACACTGACGTATGGGTCCCACAGCTCAGGGTTGACCTGGACCGTGCTCGTTGACCGCTGACAACACAGTGACGTCATGCTGATGCAATAACTCTTTTCTGGATATATTCTTATACAGGAAATTCCAGAAAATAGCCAAAACTTCTAAAAATCATAGAAAATCAACTATAACTCCAAATGAAATAATTTATAAATGAAAAATTATCAGAAAAATGCAATCTATCCATCTGTACCATTTTCATGCATGACAAACTAAGTTATACCTACTGTATAACTGAAAACGTGGTAATGGCATTTAAACCCTCACATATGGAGTTTGAATTTGAACCTAGGGTTCAAACCAACTCCATTTAACATGTTGCTAGATGCATTAGCTCAAATCCCATCATATTGCCATGTCATGATCATGCATCATACTGTGCATTGCATTGATTGTGTTTCTTTCTCTGTTGCCGGTATTTGTCCCCTCTCAGTAGACGTTGCTTCAACGATGTGATCTTTGACACCGATGAAGAGTTATACTATCTTCAGAAGTGCTAGGCAAGCAAAACCCCCTTGTTCATTCCGATACAATCCCACTCTCTCGCTCCTGCTCTATTTTACTGCATTAGGACAACACTGATTCATCTGTTACTTGCTCCGGTAGTTGAACCCCTTATCCTCTGCATGATCTGTCATTGCCATAGTAAATAGATGAAACCCACTAGCATGAGTAGGAGTTGTTTGAGCCCTGATGTGCCTACTCATTCATGCTTGTTTGTCATGCCTGCTATTGCATAGAATTGTGTCAGGTCTGATTCATCGGGGATGAATCGGAGGTGTGTGAACATGTCCTACTGTTGAGAGCTAAGTGTGTGAACATGATTTGGTAAAGGGTATCGATGAGAGGCCATCTAGGACTACATGGTGGGTTGTTTCATTGAAGCCGTCCTTAGGAACTGAGTTCTATGTTTGTGATCCATGAAACAGCTACTACCACACATTGGGCCCTGAAATATGACCCCGCTCGACTTACTGACCCCTCTCGTTCTCTATCCAGGTGTTGCAACTAGTTTCTGGTGTTTATAGGATATGTGTTGGCGGCCGTGCGTAGCGCTGACCCTAGGGTTGGGCTATGATGCGGTAGAAACACCATGGCACTGTGTACCAGGCGCCCGTTTGGTGTCTCGGGAACCCTGCACACATCGTTTGAGGCTGTGAGCGAAACTCCGGCCGGATCTCCTCGCGGATGGAACCCGAATAGGTGATAAACCTGGACTAGAGACTTGTGCGGTTAGTCAGGTCGTGGTCTACACCCACGTCGGCTTTCGCTTGAAGTCTGCCGAGCACATGTCGTGTGCAGAAGCTAAGTGGTGGAAACATGTATGATGAAGTACACCCCTGCAGGGTATAAAACTATTTGAATAGCCGCGTCCGCGGTAAAGGACTTCTCGGTTGCCTATAACAGTTCATAGACAAGTGAAAGTGGATACTCTAAAATGCGCAAGATAAGCGTGAGTGCTATGGATGGCGTTCTCGTAGGGAGATGGGAGCAGATCCATAGTGGTGTATTGATATGGTGAATATGTGGACTCATGTGCGCCACCTCAAAAGAGTTACTTGCAGTCGTAGTTTAAGATAGCCACCGAGTCAAAGCTGGCTTGCTGCAGTTAAAATCCACCACCCCCTGTTGATATTGATGCATATGTAGCTAGTTCTGATGTAAGTCTTGTTGATTACTTTTGTACTCACGTTTGCTTAATTTATGTTTTGCAGAGAGACTTCAGTATCGCTAGTAGTTTCGCGTGGACTTCGACGTTTAGCTTGATACCTCAGCTACGATCTTGTGCCCTCGGCAGGATCTGGTAGATAGTCAGGCTTCTCAGCGTTTTTCATTTGTAGATGTCTGTACTCATACATGTTAAGCTTCCGCATGTGCTTTGATTTGTATGATATGATTGTTGGGTCATGAGACCCATGTTTGTAATATCTCGCTCCTCAGAGCCTAATGAATAAATATTTGAGTCGTAGAGTTATGTTGTGATGCCATGTTGTATTTACACATATCGAGCGCATTGTGTGTATGATTGAAATGCTTGGTATGTGTGGGATCCGACAATCTAGTTGTTTATCCTTGGCAGCCTCTCTTATGGGGAAATGTAGTTTAGTGCCTCCATGAGCCATAGTAGACTGCCCGGTTCACCGGAGTCCTGCTAGCCCAGCACTACTGCTCAGGACACTTGACTGGCCGACATGTGTTTCATTTGTTTCTTGTGTCTGTCCCTTCGGGAAAATGTAACGCGGTGACATCCAGAGTCCTGCCTAGCCTGCTATAGCCCGGGTTCCCAGAGTCTTGTTAGCCCAGTGCTACAGCCCAGATTCACATGCTGCTGACCGACATGCTCGATGTGATTCATGTATGCCTGTCCCCATAGGTTGGTGCCGCTTTGGGTTCACGACTAGCCATGTCGGCCCGGGTTCTCTGTTATATGGATGCTAGCGACACTATCATATACGTGAGCCAAAAGGGGCAAACGGTCCCGGGCCATGGTAAGGCGACACCCGTGGGAATACCGTGTGTGAGGCCGCAAGGTGATATGAGGTGTTACCGGATAGATGGATGTGACTTGGAATCGGGGTCCTGACAGCTTTGGTATCAGAGCCTGACTGTTTGTAGGATTACCAAGCCAAACTGGTCGAAGTTGTGTCTAGAAATGCTTTAGTTACGTAAGGGAATTGATTGTGGAAGGGAACGTAAGGCTCTTTTTACTCCTTATACCTCATGGCCTTCTGATCTGAGTCATCCTCTGCTCTTCTACGAGGACTAAGAACTAGGCCTTCTCGTCTATCTATCAGGATGACGTGTTACCAATCCGTAGACTTATAGGATTGATGGATTCAAGTCTCAGTTCAGTTTCTATTACTTCTATATGTTCATAGCTGGCCTCGAAACCTTGATATGGTGATGTTGAGCGGTCATGCCACTTCTTCTGCATGATGTCTCAAATATTTTTGAGCATTTACAGCCGTTATGCTGTCCGAGTCATCCCAGGTTTCTAAACAGTCTGATGCATTTGCAAATTCCTTCTTACCGTTCTGAAGTTCCGTTGTGCCAGATCAACCACACTAACTAGTGTGTTGAGGTACTTCATTGCCTCGACATTTGTGTTGGAGCTATTATTATGACCCTAGGTGTCTAGAGTATCACCTAGTAACCTAGCCATGTTTTGTGTTCCCGGTGTGATGATTCTGGCCACCATTCTCGAAAGCATCCCGTGATGCCATCTAGTTAGTAGGTATTCTATTTCTGTGTTCTTGAACCCAAGGTTCACTCTACTTAATTAGTGTAGATAGTGTTGCTCATTCCTTTAGGCTATTAGTAACCTTGCAATAGTCCTCGAGGTCCGTGGTATTTCCGTCTTCCAAATACCATGAACCATTAAGGAAGATGTTCTTGAACCAAAATATCACAATCAGAGTACTCTTGAGGAGTTCCCCATTAATAATTGTGATTCTGCCAGTTCTACCTTTCTGCATGGTTATCTGGAAGAAACCTGTTGAACTTGGTTTGACATATTAATCTATGCATCCACAACTCAGAAAGATATATGCTCCCTTGAGTTGTCCCTCTTCATTTGTTTTCCGACCATCGTCTGTCAATTGATAGTCAAGAGTATGCGTGCATTCGTTCATCGATGCCTATCATTCTTGTGGTCCGTCAAGCCATTCTAGTTCAGAATGACTAGGAGAAACAAACTCCAGTACCTCGTCCATATCTGGGGTTGGGTCAAAGCAGTTGTATTCCGCAGATCAAAATGCCAATCCAGCTTTTGTTCCGTTCTACCTTGGAGTGTTGCCCCCCTTATGTCAGGATGTAGGATCGAAGTATGTCTAGAGGGGGGGTGATTAGACTACTTGACCAATTAAAAACTTAACCTTTTCCCAATTTTAGTTCTTGGTAGATTTTAGCTATTTTAGGACAAGTCAAGCAATCATCACACAATTCAAGCAAGCATGCAAAGAGTTTATGGGCAGCAGAAAGTAAAGCATGCAACTTGCAAGAGTATAAAGGGAAGGGTTTGGAGAAGTCAAACGCTATTGGAGACACGGATGTTTTTCCCGTGGTTCGGATAGGTGGTGCTATCCTACATCCACGTTGATGGAGACTTCAACCCACGAAGGGTAACGGTTGCGCGAGTCCACATAGGGCTCCACCCAAGGGCAACGGTTGCGCGAGTCCACGAAGGGCTCCACCCACGAAGGGTCCACGAAGAAGCAACCACCCACAAAGGGTCCACGAAGAAGCAACCTTGTCTATCCCACCATGGCCATCGCCCACGAAGGACTTGCCTCACTAGCGGTAGATCTTCACGAAGTAGGCGATCTCCTTGCCCTTACAAACTCCTTGGTTCAACTCCACAATCTTGTCGGAGGCTCCCAAGTGACACCTAGCCAATCTAGGAGACACCACTCTCCAAGAAGTAACAAATGGTGTGTAGGTAATGAACTCCTTGTTCTTGTGCTTCAAATGATAGTCTCCCCAACACTCAACTCTCTCTCTCACAGGATTTGGATTTGGTGGAAAGAAGATTTGAGTGGAAAGCAACTTGGGAAGGCTAGAGATCAAGATTCATATGGTAGGAATGGAATGTCTTGGTCTCAACACATGAGTAGGTGGTTCTCTCTCAGAACATACGAGTTGGAATGGTGTGTGTGTTCTTATGGCTCTCTCACTTCATGAGAAAGAGGTGGAGGGGTATATATAGCCTCCACACAAAATCCAACCGTTACACACAGTTTACCAATCTCGGTGGGACCGAATCAGAAAACTCGGTCTGACCGAAATAGTAAACCTAGTGACCGTTAGGAATTTCGGTGGGACTGACATGCAACTCGGTAGGACCAATTCGGTTAGGGTTTGGGCATAACGTAATCTCGGTGAGACCGATTACACAAACTCGGTGAGACCGAATTTGGTAATTAGCTAACCAGAGAGTTGGTCAGGAAAACTCGGTGGGACCGATTTGCTCTTTTGTTGAGACCGAGTGGAACTCGGTGATACCGAAAAGTTACAAAGGGGAAACACTGAGTTTACATTGCAATCTCGGTGGGACCGATTCGCTCTTTCGGTGGGACCGAAAAGTTACAAAAGGGAAACAGAGAGTTTGCAACCCCATCTCGGTGGGACCGAGATCCTTATCGGTAGAACCGAATTGCTAGGGTTTGGCAGTGGCTAATGACAAGTGAAACTCGGTGGCGCCAGATAGGAAGAATCGGTAGGACCGAGTTTGGCTTAGAGTTTAGGTCATATGTGGATATGGGAAAGTAGTTGAGGGTCTTTGGAGCATATCACTAAGCACATGAAGCAAGAGGCTCATTAAGAAACACCTCATCCCTCCTTAATAGTATTGGCTTTTCCTATGGACTCAATGTGATCTTGGATCACTAAAATATAAAATGAAGAGTCTTGAGCTTTTGAGCTTGAGCCAATCCATTGTCCTTAGCATTTTGAGGGTTCCACTTTCACATCCATGCCATGCCAATCATTGAGCTTTCCTAAAATAATTATCTTGGAATAGTATTAGCTCAATGAGCTATATGTTGTTATGAATTACCAAAACCACCTAGGGATAGTTGCACTTTCAATCTCCCCCATTTTGGTAATTGATGACAACATATAGATCAAAGCTTCGACAAAAGATAATAAGCATGAAATATATTGTCGCTTTGAGAAGTATGTGATAAGTAAGAGCTCCTCCTAAATTTGTGCATATTTAAAATTTGCTTTGGACTGCAAATGCACAAAGAGTTAGAGTCATGGGTTACTCTTCCATGTCACATACATCTTGGTGGAGCGCTCAAAATGATGAGATTGAAATGCATGCACTCATCACCAAGAATAGTGAATGATCACAAACGATAGATTGAATGGTAATATTTAAGCAAGCATTAAGCGAACATTAAGTGTAGCTTATGATCAAACACATATAAAGAAAGAGAGAAAAGCAACTCTCTCTCTCTCTCGAAGCCTATGATCTATTCATCTTCTCCCCCCTTTGGCAACAAGTTACCAAAAAGTTCCTAGAAAATGCATAGCACTAGATCGACACTCAGGCTTGATCTTCAGGTGGTGGTGGAGTCCGGAGCACTCCAAGGACAAAGCCTTCGGTAGACGTGGTCGGAGTCGAGGCTGAAGTGGATGCTGGAGCTGGTGGAACAGAGGCTGTGGCTGGTGCAGACATTTTAGCTCTGGTGTCAGCAACTGGCAGTGCAGACAACCTCGGACCTCGTGGCACCCTCGCAAAAGCATGAGTCGTGGTCCTGCCTCTCCTCTCATTCATGTCATCCTGGAGCTGCTCCACGGCAGTCTGTATCTCTGTCACCTTGATGTCCAAGTCATAGAATCTTTGTTCCATGATCCTCTCTAAGCTCACCCGGTTCTAAGTCAGGGTGGCTATACCCTGCTCAATCCGCAGGGTGGACGCAATCAAGTAACTGAGCTGCTCTTGTTTGGTTTTCAGGAAGTAATCAGATGCCTCCGCTTGAGTAGGCATCCTGGCAGCTTTCTCCTTCTTCGCCTTCTCCTTCTGAGCTTGTGCATGGGCAGATGATGGTTCATTCTCTGCCATCACAACTTCATTGTTCTCGAAATCTGGACGGATGGGCAGGTGTTCCTTATCCAACAAATATACGCCCGTGCCCATCTTGGAGTTGATGAGCTCCTGAATCTGAGGGGCATATCCACAGCTCCTCTTCTGATCTGCCGCAGTCCTTTTGATCGTTTCCACTATGAGGCTCATAACTTTGAATTTTTGAGGCACGTCAAAAACATGAAGCAAATTGATCGCGTGACCTCTGATCATCTCGTGATCTCCAGACTTGGGCAGAAGGGTGTGCCTAAGGATCCAGTTGATCGTAGGCAATCCTGAGAGCAGATAATGCACTGAGCCAAACTTGAACGTGTCAAGTGCTTAATTCGGAATCTCCTTGTACATGTTGGACATGGAGTTGTGGTCCATCTTTTTCTTGGCATAAATGTCCAAGTCATCTGCTTGCTCCTCTGGGGCATTGATTAGCTTCGCCCATTCCTCAATAGTAGAGTTGTACCTTGTACCTTCTGACATCCATGTGATCCTGCCATCCGGATAAAAGTGTGCCGTGGAGTAGAATTGCATGATCAATTCCTCGTTCCACTTTGTGAGCTTCTGCCCAACAAAGTCCTCTACTCCACACGCCTTGAAGCTGTCCTGAACTCCTGGGTAGTACTCTTCATTGTCCTTGATATAGGTCCAGTCGACCCATCTCATGTCACATACGATTGGCTTCTTGTCAAGTAGCACTGTCTCATAGAAATCTTGCTGCTCCTTGGTATGAAATCTGTAGTCCACTGCAGTCCTTCTCCTAGAAGCATATGTCTGCTTCTCTCCACTTCCTGAGCCCTGAGTCTCTCCTGAGCTTCATATCCTCAGCCACAGGATGAGCATCGTTGTGGTCTGGGATCTTGGGCTTGAGCTTCCGAAGGACACTCTCTTCCTCATCCTCAGCAACAGTCTCAGGCATGGGGCCTTGTTCTTCTCAGCTGCAGGAATGCTCCGTGTGTTCCTCTTTGGTGCACTCTTAGGCTTAGATGCAGCCTTAGGTGCTTCCTTGGGCTTGGATGCAGCTCCCCCTGACCTTATGGCATCTCCCATAAGTTTGGCTGCCTTGGGCGCTAGTGTAGCTGCCTCTTCTTCCTCCTCCTCTTCTACCATGATGGAGGCTTTCCCAAGCACTCTGGCTACAGTCTTCTTCACTCTTTCTTTCCTCTTCTTGCCCTCAGCTGCAACGGGCTCAATGGGAGCAGGCTTCTCATTTGAGGCTCTAGCCTTTGACATGGGTTGCCTGCCTGCTGGCCTCTTGATTTTCAGGCCTGGCTTTGAGCCTTGAGCTGGCTCAACTCTCTTGGAGGTGGCCTCTTCCTCTACCATATAGTCCTCATCTTCAGAATCTGAGGTTTTCTTCTTCCTTTGTCTCGTGGCAGCTTTTGGCAAATTTCTAGGAGTGCTCATGCTGCCTTCATCTGAGGAACTTGAGGGGCTAGTGCCCTCACTCAACTGCACTTGCTGCTCTGACAAGTTTTGGCTGTCACTCTGGTCTGACATGTTGCAAACTGACTGCTGACCCTGTGAATAGATTATAGAAGAGATAGAGTGGATGAGCATCACAAAATGCAGAGATATTTGCAAAAAGAATGATCCAAAAACTTAGTTTTAGTTTCCCACTGAAATCATCTCGGATCTACCGATTTTCAAACTCGGTGATACCGAAGCAGTTTTGGAACCTAAACTAGTGAACTCGGTAGGACCGAGTCACAGTTCGGTGGCACCGAGACTGCTAGGGTTTCACTGAGTTCAAAAATCGGTCACACCGATGGTAATTCTCGGTCAGACCGAGTTTTACTTGTGCAATGGCATAAGCCAAATCGGTGGGACCGAGTTTTTCAACTCGGTGGGTCCGAGATGGTTTCGGCGGAAACCTAAACCTAGAATTTTTGAATCAAACCTAATGTATGAGCGTTTTGACTGGATAGAAGTTTATCAAACGTGGCCAGAAACAATATGATCACAATGTGCTAGGAATCAGATTGAGGAATAGCACAAAGATCAAGTCCATACCCTAGTTCGGCGTGGACTTGCTACGGCAGCAACTGCTGGGCAGAAATCCCGTTGACGGCGACGGAGACCAGCAACTGGAGGCTGCTGGCGGCGAGAAGACGATCCGGAGACCTCGGGGGCAGAGCAGGCTATCGCGCGAGCGAAGGGGTTCGGAGAAATTTCCAAATTTTGCCCGTGACTATATATAGCCCGACCCTGTCGGTGTGACCGAGTTGAACAACTCGGTGGCACCGAGATTCATAACTGCGTGCAGTTACTGAAACTCGATGAGATCGAAAGGTTCAAATCGGTTGCACCGAGATTGAAAACTTAGATCAACTTAATGATCTCGGTAGGACCGAAAGTGGAGTATCGATCAGACCGAGAACCATAAAGAGGTTTTGGAAGTTTAAGTCTATGAAGAATCGGGGACTCCGAGCGCTCCTCACACAGAGTGGTTCGAATCTGACTTGATCAAATTTTGTGATGCAGCATGAATAGAGTTTGAGACGAGAAAAGCATAGATAGCTAGAGGAGGTTCTTAGGCATTCTTGTCCATCCACTTGGCAAAAGAAGATAAAGCCGAACAATCAAAGCAACAAGTGGATGTCGTCGAATGAGTAAAATATGCAATCAGCATGCTCACACAATAAGATAGCAAATGGAATATGTGGCAAAGCATGCACAACCAATTCTAGCATCTATCAAGCAATTTGCGATGACTGGGTCATCTATATATGAGTATGTTGACTTAGGAGTCAAGTGAGAACACTTGATCGTAGGTCATACTCATCGTTTAAGCTCAAGTGGGGTTACCACTTTTACATAAAGCATTGTTTTGTTCACATCTTTAGAGTTGCTTTAGCTCAGTCTTAGAGTAAAGCTCCCCCTAGATGTGATATCCCCCCTAAGAGGGATGAACTAACCTTGGGTTTTGTCGATGATGACTTCATGTAGACATTGAAGATGTGGATGCTCAATGTTGATGTAGATCTCTTGGAGCTATCCATTTGAGTGAATTGCACTTTCAATACCTACATGGGTTAGTCCCACAAGGAACAAACAAGGATATCCATAGACATAGAGTGATGCACACAAAAGATGATGTCCATGAAAACTTTTAGGTTACCTTGTCCCTTGTCTTACCAACAAGAGGGTTTGTGACTCCTTGAACTAGTGCAAGATGTGGAAGTTGATTGCACTTGTTCTTGCCAAAATGATAAGTGTGAAGTATGTTGGCGGAGTCACCCTCAAGAACTTTCTAGTTCTTCTTCTTTTGGATCCACATCATCTTGATGGGAATACTTGGAGTTGTAGTCATACTTGATGAAGTGGAGCTTGAAGTAGTCTTGGGAATCCACTTGACTAAGGTCTTAGGAGCTTCTTCAAATGCATCAATTTCCTCTTGAAGCTTGTTCTTGCCTTTTTGCTTGTAGTCTTGTGGTGGAAGATCATCTTGAGCTTGTGTCCCCTTGAAAAACTTATCTTGTTGAGGGATAAACTTTGTCTTGGGGTATTGATCTTTTTCCCATTCAACTCCATTGGCATTGAACTTTCGCTCAAAACCAATACCTTGATTCTTCCGGTGCATTCCTTGCTTGCGCACAATTTCCTCGAATTGCTTACTCCCGGCAAGGCTTTTGTACACTCCTTTCTCTATAATTCCCTTCAATAAGCTATTTTCTTGCTCAAGTGTAACTTGGCTAAGAGAATCATTAGTGGAATCAAGAGAACTACTAGAAGCAACAATATTGGATTTAGCATGATCATTGTTACTACTAGCGGAAGAATCTTTCTTGTTAGATTTGACTTGAGGCATGTAAGTGGATAAGAGTAAACGCTTGGCAATGTAAGAAGAACTTTTCTTGCGGAGATCATCATTGATTGCCTTTAAGAACTCATGCTCTTGCTCAAGATTGAGTTTTTCAAAGCGTAGCTTCTCATGAGCTCTTAAAAGTTCTCGATGATCTTCGAATATAGTGTCATGAGCTAACTTAAGAGTTTTTAGTTCTTTAGTTAGAGCCTCAATCTTCTCCTTATCATTGTCATTCGTTTTATCTTGATTAGCATGATTAATTGGTCTTTCATCATAGTATTCATCACTAGAGTTGTCACCAAGCAAATCATCACCTAACAAGTCATCTTCATCACTATCGAAATCAACATACTCGGGGTGTGTTACCTTAGGACCTTTGGCCATGAAGCATCTTCCAATTCCTTCATTTGGTGAGTCAAATATGTCGTAGGAGTTGGTTGACACAAGTGCTAGACGGGCAACACCTTCATCTTGAGTATCTTCGGAGTCGGAGTGATAACTTCTCTCGGAGTGGCTGTCGGAGTCGGAGCCAGATACCCATTCACCAACATGAGCTTGATGTCTTCGTCTTGTGTAGCTCCTTGATGATTTTTCCTTCCTTTCCGAATCCTTGCTTCTCCGTGAGTATCTTCGTTCATAACGATCATCTCTACTCCTTCTCTCTCTTGGTGGTGATCCTTTGCTTCTTCTTTTTGGAGAATCTTCTCTTTTCTTGTAGGGAGCCGTACACTCGTTGGAATAGTGTCCGGGTCTTCCACAATTGTAACAGTTTCTCTCTCGACTAGAAGATCTTTTGTCATTGTAGGACCTTGACTTGGAGCTTCTATCTTTGCTTCTACTCTTGTAGAACTTGTTGAAGTTCTTCACCATTAAGCTCAATTCTTCATTGAAGTCTTGTTTCTCACTTGATGATGTAGGGGCTTCACATGAGGCTTTATAGGCACCACTTGACTTGTTGTGAAGTTCCTCTTTATCCTTAAGTGACATCTCATGAGCAACAATTCTTCCAATCACTTCCGTTGGCTTGAGATCTTTGTAATTTGGCATCATTTGGATCAATGTGCACACGGTATCATATTTTCCATCCAAGGCTCTTAGGATCTTCTTGATGATGAATCTATCGGTCATCTCTTCACTTCCTAAGCCGGCAATCTCATTTGTGATGAGAGCAAGCCTAGAGTACATTTCAGCGACACCTTCACCATCCTTCATCTTGAACTTGTCAAGTTGGCTTTGAAGCACATCCAACTTGGATTCCTTGACGGAGTCAGTACCTTCGTGCATATCAATCAAAGTGTCCCAAATTTCCTTTGCATTCTCAAGGCGGCTGATTTTGTTGAATTCTTCTGGGCATAATCCGTTGAAGGGAATATCACAAGCTTGAGCATTGTATTGCAACATCTTCAACTCATCCGCGGTAGCTTCACGGTTTGGTTCTCTCTCATCAAAGAAGTCACCTTGCAAACCAACACACACAATAGCCCAAACAGCAGGGTTATGCCCAAGAATATGCATTTTCATTTTATGCTTCCAACTATAAAAATTAGTACCATCAAAGTAAGGACCTCTTCGATGATAATTTCCCTCGCTAGACGCCATACTCTCCTAGGTTGTGAAACCAAGGCTATGACCACCAAAAGCTATGGTGATCAAGCAAATGGAGACCAAGGCTCTGATACCACTTGTAGGATCGAAGTATGTCTAGAGGGGGGGTGATTAGACTACTTGACCAATTAAAAACTTAACCTTTTCCCAATTTTAGTTCTTGGCAGATTTTAGCTACTTTAGGACAAGTCAAGCAATCATCACAGAATTCAAGCAAGCATGCAAAGAGTTTATGGTCAGCGAAAAGTAAAGAATGCAACTTGCAAGAGTATAAAGGGAAGGGTTTGGAGAAGTCAAACGCTATTGGAGACACGGATGTTTTTCCCGTGGTTCGGATAGGTGGTGCTATCCTACATCCACGTTGATGGAGACTTCAACCCATGAAGGGTAACGGTTGTGCGAGTCCACACAGGGCTCCACCCAAGGGCAACGGTTGCGCGAGTCCACGAAGGGCTCCACCCACGAAGGGTCCACGAAGAAGCAACCACCCACAAAGGGTCCATGAAGAAGCAACCTTGTCTATCCCACCATGGCCATCGCCCACGAAGGACTTGCCTCACTAGCGGTAGATCTTCACGAAGTAGGCGATCTCCTTGCCCTTACAAACTCCTTGGTTCAACTCCACAATCTTGTCGGAGGCTCCCAAGTGACACCTAGCCAATCTAGGAGACACCACTCTCCAAGAAGTAACAAATGGTGTGTAGGTAATGAACTCCTTGCTCTTGTGCTTCAAATGATAGTCTCCCCAACACTCATCTCTCTCTCATAGGATTTGGATTTGGTGGAAAGAAGATTTGAGTGGAAAGCAACTTGGGAAGGCTAGAGATCAAGATTCATATGGTAGGAATGGAATGTCTTGGTCTCAACACATGAGTAGGTGGTTCTCTCTCAGAACATATGAGTTGGAATGGTGTGTGTGTTCTGATGGCTCTCTCACTTAATGAGAAAGAGGTGGAGGGGTATATATAGCCTCCACACAAAATCCAACAGTTACACACAATTTACCAATCTCGGTGGGACCGAATCAGAAAACTCGGTCTGACCGAAATAGTAAACCTAGTGACCATTAGGAATTTTGGTGGGACTGACATGCAACTCGGTAGGACCGATTCGGTTAGGGTTTGGGCATAATGTAATCTCGGTGAGACCGATTACACAAACTCGGTGAGACCGAATTTGGTAATTAGCTAACCAGAGAGTTGGTCAGGCAAACTCGGTGGCACCGATTTGCTCTTTCGGTGAGACCGAGTGGAACTCGGTGAGACCGAAAAGTTACAAAGGGGAAACACTGAGTTTACATTGCAATCTCGGTGGGACCGATTCGCTCTTTCGGTGGGACCGAAAAGTTACGAAAGGGAAACAGAGAGTTTGCAACCCCATCTCGGTGGGACCGAGATCCTTATCGGTAGAACCAAATTGCTAGGGTTTGGCAGTGGCTAATGACAAGTGAAACTCGGTGGCGCCGGATAGGTAGAATCGGTAAGACCGAGTTTGGCTTAGAGTTTAGGTCATATGTGGATATGGGAAAGTAGTTGAGGGTTTTTGGAGCATATCACTAAGCACATGAAGCAAGAGGCTCATTAAGCAACACCTCATCCCTCCTTAATAGTATTGGCTTTTCCTATGGACTCAATGTGATCTTGGATCACTAAAATATAAAATGAAGAGTCTTGAGCTTTTGAGCTTGAGCCAATCCATTGTCCTTAGCATTTTGAGGGTTCCACTTTCACATCCATGCCATGCCAATCATTGAGTTTTCCTGAAATAATTATCTTGGAATAGTATTAGCTCATTGAGCTATATGTTGTTATGAATTACCAAAACCACCTAGGGATAGTTGCACTTTCACAGGATTGCCATGAGAATTGCAGCATCTCTCATGAATTCTTAACGCAGTGATACTTCTTGCCATCATTTTTTATTCCTCGGTCCCATGTTGTCGCAACCGGAATGCCGGCAAGTGGACCATGACATGTGAAATCAATACTCCTAGCAACCGTGTTGCTTGGTAGTTAATGGACACTAATATCATTCTTAGCGTGTTGGTTATCGTAACACTATTGTAGGATTGATCGTGCTACCTTGTCCTTATTTATGGTGCAATCTTCGATCTTTGAGTTAGGATTGAAACCCTTGCTTGTTTGATCATATCGTCTTGTCTGAAAAGCAAGATTGTTCTCGAGCTTAGTAACATATCGGTGGTTCATGATTTTCCGAATATCTTCTCGGAAGCATTACCAAGTTGTCCCCTGACTGTTATGTTGAGTTCGTGATCAAGTTGGTTTTCCAATAAACCACCCCTTCTGCAATAATCTGTGTTGGATACCCCTGATCTAGTTGGTTAAGCTAAACAACAACTTGGAGAGTTGGAAGATAAAAAGCTTTGCCGAATTTGGTTCTTTCTGAAGGGATATCTTTTTGTTTGTGTGTGTGTGTGTTGAAGAAAGATGATATCTTCACCAATTGGTCCTCATGATCAGTTGTTGGATCTATTGTCATGTCAAAACTTTGACTTGAGTATGGGCTATCATCAAGTCAAATCAGAACCAATGATGTTCGTAATGTTGTCTTACTCGTGGTTGATCCCTCGAGCATACACCATTACATCTTTTGGTCTGACCAATGCTATCACCGTGTTCACATGATGGTGGAAGTCCAGTGATATGGAAATTCTGATGAGTTGTTGTTGAGCCCATCAGCAGCATTTTGTCTCCCCCATGATTCATGTTGAACATCAACCTAGTGTTGAAAACCTTGTAAGCAATGCCTTTGTGTTCCGTTCATGAAGCTTATGCTTGGATGGAAGAAGTGACTTTCTCCAAGTTCACGTGCATTAGGTGTAAGTTGCCGCCATGAATTTGAGAAAGGTTTGTTTTGTTTCCCTTGGAATCATCCCAAATCAATCATGCATATGTGCGAAGTATTCTATGGTTTGGTAGATTAATTACCTCCACTCCATATGTGTTCCTAGCACACCAAGCCACGGATTGGTTTGTTCAAGGAGAAGAAGTTTCTTCTTAGGAGCTAGACTTATGCAAGGACTTCGATATCCTCGTTGATGATTACCTCGTGAACTCGGTAGTGTTTCATTGTAAGACTACCAGGTGGCCATGCTTGTCTAGGACAGCGTGTTCACATGCTTGTAGCAGAACCATCTCATGTTTTGGAGCTTACTATCTTAGTTCCTTCCCCCGAGAATCTCGCAACGTCATCTCGTCGATTTGTGTTGCAAACTTTCATTTTTCTTTCCAGACCTGATGAGTCTGGATTATCCTAACACCAACCAGATCTGAATCCCAGGCAGATATGATGGTTGGAACATTTCTCAAGGACTGTAATATTGGTCTCTCTATAACCCGGTAAAGTGGTTGTTGTGGCCGACACACCTAGCCGGAAGATCTATCGTTGTAGTATCTTGATTGAGCTATTTGACCATCTTATCCATGAGGATTTAGTGCAACTTATTCTAGAAGTTGTTCCTCAGGGGTCGTTGTGCTCTCGGTTTCCTCGATTATGCTAGAACCATTCAAACATTGGAATCACTCTCTACCATTGAGTTTATCCCCAGTTACTAGAATCATTCCCAACATTTGCATTTTGTTCCCAGCTTTGCACTGTCGTTGTGCCGTTCTATCTTGGACTACATTCTCGGTAATTCCTGGTCATGATCATCTTCAACAGTGGTACTACCATGGGTCCCATCCATTTCCGATGATAAGCAAAGTCATCCATTGCGTTGTCTTCAACAAGGTAGTCCAGATCATCCATTCTAGTCGATATATGCCATTCTTTCGAACCTCCTCGAATGATCGTTTGTGATTTCCTTAGGCTGGCATAAAGAGTTTCAATGATCATTATATCAAAAGTAATTCTTTTTGCCACTTAAGGAATAGCTCTATGAGTCACCCTCCCTGAGGTGCCCCGTTAGGTAATCATAGTAACTTATCTCCTCGCTGCTTTGACTCTCACTCACCATCTCACCTAAGCGTGGGATTGTTGCCTACCAATTTAGACCTTCATCATATGTCCCTCTATATCCCTCTTGATATGTATTTTGTGTCTCAGTTCGCGAGATGTTTCTATGTCTCATTCCATGAGTTAAGACTGAGCTGCTCAATATTTGAGAAGATCGATCCTTCTAGAGTTTCTTTTCCCTCTTGTTGTCATGTTGGTAGGAGTTCCTGGAGCAAGACTTCCAGACAATGAAGGTGATCAAATCAACATTCTTATGGAGTGCACCCAGGATCGCAAAGATTGTGTTGGTCTTGTGTCCCTTTTGTCTTCTCACCTCACGTCCTGAATCTCGGGACGAGATTCCTGTTTAGTGGGGGTGAGTTGTCACAGCCCTAGAATTGGTTGTAACTAGTTGCACAAGAATTCATGCATCATGTGTATATTTATGAAAGTTGAATTGGGGAAAGTGGAAAGCCTCAGAAATCATTTCTAAAAATGATCAACATAAATTGCTTCAAATAAACCCAAGAAAATGTTCCTGTTCATTTCTGGAAATATTGGCAAGAGGTAAAATTCAAACCAATATTTTTGGAATCACATAAATATTTATTTGGGTCTTTGAATTAAGTCAATACTTATTTGAATTGGAGCTACTAATTCCTATAAAATATTTGGTAGCTCCAAATACTTTGAAACTTGGTGAGGGCCT
The DNA here is from genome assembly GCF_002162155.2 of Triticum dicoccoides. Taxonomy (NCBI): domain Eukaryota; kingdom Viridiplantae; phylum Streptophyta; class Magnoliopsida; order Poales; family Poaceae; genus Triticum; species Triticum dicoccoides. The sequence continues at coordinate 248,561,539 of NC_041384.1, read as the reverse complement.
CTGGCTTAAATCAGATAGTGCCCATAAAAGTTTGCAGAATTTTATAAAGTGGTTTAGTATTTAAACTAAGTCAAAACATACTGCAATAAAATAAAAAACGGAAAGATTTATAAAAGAGTAATACAGAGAGAGAGAGAGATAGTACCTGGGCCTTACCTGGAGCCCAAGTGACTAGCCCAACACACACACGCGCCCCGCTACTGTGCAGCCCAGCTGCCAGTCGTCTTCTCCACCCTGCCAAGAAGACGCGGGCGTGTGCCCGACGCGCGCCGGCCACCTCCTGCCTGCCTGCGTGCACCCCCCGACACCCTGGACGCCTACATGCGTCACCACGCAGCCCCCGACCTCTCTCCCACTCTCCCCGTGCCTCTTCCCTCTCCTCTGCTCTCCCCCTCGTGGCCACCCGAATGCAGCCGTCGCCGCCGCTCACCACCATCGTGGCCACTGCACTCCCCACGCCTGCCGCAGTGCCAAATCGCTCTGCCACGACGCCTCGCTTCTTCAGGCCGAATAACACCACCCCGGACGGCCTACAGTGACGCCCCCGAGCTCGTCTTCCTCACAGGCATCTGAAGATCGCCGGCGTTGGTACACCGTCTCCGACGCATCCCCGAGCCCACTGAACTGCTGGTCGACCTCCTTGTGAGCTCCCCTTCAGTTCAACCCTAGTTCTGTAGACCCGCTCGTCCCCTAGCTAGCATGCCGCCTTGGCCGAAGCTTTTCCGCTGCCGACCGTGTTGCCACCGTCGAGCTATTCACTGGAGCTCATGTCCGAGCACTCCATCGTGCTCAGCACGCTCCCCGTAGCACATATCACCCCACCACCGTCCTCCCCGTGCACCACAATGTGATCCTGCGCGCAACCGAACTCTGCCCGCCGCCGTGAGGTTGTTTCCGGCGAGCTCTGGTCGCCCCACGACGTCCCACCTGCTCCCCTGGATGTGGGCGAGCACGGGCTACGCCCGGTGGTCTTCGCGCGCCCAGCCGACGCCTGTGGCGCCGTTCCGAGCGCCTCCGCTGCTCTGTTTGGTCGCCGACGACTAACCCCGGCGGCCGCTGACGTGGACCCGTCATTAGCACTAATGGCGGGGCTAACAAACCCACTAGCTCACTGACGTATGGGCCCCACGCACTAATTAACCCCGGGTTATTCCTGCTTAGATTTAAGTTAATCATGGTGGCCCCACGTGTCAGCTTTGACTTCGTTCAAGTCAACGTTGACCGGTCCCACCTGTCATCCAGCCAAATCAGCTTGAGACACTAACGTATGGGTCGCACAGGTCAAGGTGGACCTGGACCGCGCCCGTTGACCGCTGACATCACAGTGACGTCATGCTGATGCAATAACTCTTTTCTGGATATATTTTTATATAGGAAATTCCAGAAAATAGCCAAAACATCTAAAAGTCATAGAAAATCAACCATAACTCCAAAAGAAATAATTTATATACGAAAAATAATCAGAAAAATGCGATCTATCCATCTGTACCATTTTCATGCATGACAAACTAAGTTATACCTACTGTATAACTAAAAACGTGGTTATGGCATTTAAACCCTCACATATGGAATTTGAATTTGAACCTAGGGTTCAAACCAACTCCATTTAACATGTTGCTAGATGCATTAGCTAAAATCACATCATATTGCCATGTCATGATCATGCATCATATTGTACATTGCATTGATTGTGTTTCTTTCTCTGTTGCCGGTATTTGTCCCCTCTTAGTAGACGTTGCTTCGATGATGTGATCTTTGACACCGATGAAGAGTTATACTATCTTCAGAAGTGCCAGGCAAGCAAAACCCCCTTATTCATTTCGATACAATCCCACTCTCTCGCTCCTGCTCTATTTTACTACATTAGGACAACACCGATTCATCTGTTACTTGCTGCAGTAGTTGAACACCTTATCCTCTGCATGATCTGTCATTGCCACAATAAATAGATGAAACCCACTAGCATGAGTAGGGGTTGTTTGAGCCCTGATGTGCCTAGTCATTCATGCTTGTTTGTCATGCCTGCTATTACATAGAATTGTGTCAGGTCTGATTCATCAGGGATGAATCGGAGGTGTGTGAACATGTCCTACTGTTGAGAGCTAAGTGTGTGAACATGATTTGGTAAAGGTATCGATGAGAGGCCATGTAGGAGTAGATGGTGAGTTGTTTCATTGAAGTCGTCCTTAGGAACTGAGTTCTATGTTTGTGATCCATGAAACAGCTACTACCACACATTGGGCCCTGAAATATGACCCCGCTCAACTTACTGACCCCTCTCGTCCTCTGTCCAGGAGTTGCAACTAGTTTCTGTTGTTTATAGGATATGTGTTGGCGGCCGTGCGTAGTGCTGACCCTAGGGGTGGGCTATGATGCGGTAGATACACCGTGGCACAGTGTACCGGGCGCCCGTTTGGTGTCTCGGGAACCCTGCACGCATCGTTTGGGGCTGTGAGCAAAACTCCGGCAGGATCTCCTTGCGGATGGAACACAAATAGGCGATAAACCTGGACTAGAGACTTGTGCGGTTAGTCAGGTCGTGGTCTACACCCATGTCGGCTTTCGATTGAAGTTTGTCGAGCACATGTCGTGTGCAGACGCTAAGTGGTGGAAACATGTGTGACGAAGTACACCCCTGCAGGGTATAAAAATATTCGAATAGCCGCGTCCGTGGTAAAGGACTTCTGGGTTGCTTATAACAGTTCATAGGCAAGTGAAAGTGGATACTCTAAAATGTTCAAGATAAGCGTGAGTGCTATGGATGGCGTTCTCGTAGGGAGACAGGAGCAGATCCATGGTGGTGTATTGATATGGTGAATATGTGGACTCGTGTGCGCCACCTCAAAAGAGTTACTTGCAGTCGTAGTTTAAGATAGCCATTGAGTCAAAGCTGGCTTGCTGCAGTTAAACTCCACCACCCCCCTGTTGATACTGATGCATATGTAGCTAGTTCTGATGTAAGTCTTGCTGAGTACTTTTGTACTCACGTTTGCTTAATTTATGTTTTGCAGAGAGACTTCAGTCTCGCTAGTAGTTTCGCGTGGACTTTGACGTTTAGCTTGATACCTTAGCTACGATCTTGTGCCCTCGGCAGGATCTGGTAGATAGTCAGGCTTCTCAGCCTTTTTCATTTGTAGATGTTTGTACTTAGAAATGTCAAGCTTCCGCATGTGCTTTGATTTGTATGCTATGATTGTTGGGTCATGAGACCCATGTTTGTAATATCTCGCTCCTCAGAGCCTAATGAATAAATATTTGAGTCGTAGAGTTATGTTGTGATGCCATGTTGTATTTACACATATCGAGCATATTGTGTGTATGATTGAAATGCTTGGTATGTGTGGGATCCGACAATCTAGTTGTTTATCCTTGGCAGCCTCTCTTATGGGGAAATGTAGTCTAGTGCTTCCATGAGCCATAGTAGTCCGCTACAGCCCGGTTCACCGGAGTCCTGCTAGCCCAGCACTACTGCTCAGGACACTTGACTGGCCGGCATGTGTTTCACTTGGTTCATGTGTCTGTCCCTTCAGGGAAATGTCACGCGGTGACATCCAGAGTCCTGCCTAGCCTGCTATAGCCCAGGTTCTCGGAGTCCTGTTAGCCCAGTGCTACAGCCCGGATTCACTCGCTGCTGACCGACATGCTCGATGTGATTCATGTATGCCTGTCCCCATAGGTTGGTGCTGCTATGGGTTCACGACTAGCCATGTCGGCCCGGGTTCTCTGTCATATGGATGCTAGCGACACTATCATATACGTGAGCCAAAAGGCGCAAACGGTCCTGGGCCATAGTAAGGCGACACCTGTGGGAATATCGTGTGTGAGGCTGATAGGTGATATGAGGTGTTACCGGCTAGATCGATGTGACTTGGAATAGGGGTCCTGACAATAACCACCGGAGGGGGGCCACCTGGTGAGCACAGGACACCAGGGCATGCCTGGCCCGGCAGGCGCGCCCTGGTGGGTTGTGCTCAGCCCAGCCAACCTCCGGTGCCCCTCTTCTGGTATATAAGTCATTTTGACCTAGAAAAAAATAAAGAGAGGACATTCCGAATGGAGCGCCGCCATCTCGAGGTGGAACTTGGTTAGGAGCACTTTTGCCCTCCTGTGGAATGATTCCACTGGGGGAAATCATCATCATCAACAACTCTCCCAACTTGGGGAGGGCAATGTCCATCAACATGTTCAACAGCACCATCTCCTCTCAAACCCTAGTTCATCACTTGTGTTCAATCTTTGTACTGGAACCTCAGATTGGTACTTGTGGGTGACTAGTAGTGTTGATTACATCTTGTAGTTGATCACTATATGGTTATTTGGTGCAAGATTATATGTTTAGATCCAATATGCTACTCCCTCCGTCCCAAAATAATTGTATTGAGCCTAGTACAAATCTGTACTAGATCTAGTACAAAGTTGAGACACTTATTTTAGGACGGAGGGAGTATTTAATACCCCTCTGATCTTGAGCATGATTATCATTTGTGAGTAGTTACTTTTGTTCTTGAGGTCACGGGAGAAATCTTGTTGCAAGTAATCATGTGAACTTGATATGTGTTTGATATTTTGATAGCATGTATGTTGTGATTCCCTTAGTGGTGTCATGTGAACGTCGACTACATGACACATCACCATATTTGGGCCTAAGGGAATGCATTGTGGAGTAGTAATTAGATGATGGGTTGCGAGAGTGACAGAAGCTTAAACCCTAGTTTATGTAATATTCCGTAAGGGACCGATTGTATCCCAAAGTTTAATGCTATGGTTAGAATTTATTCTTAATACTTTTCTCGTAGTTGCAGATGCTTAAGAGGGGGTCAATAATAGTAGGAGGTTTGTTCAAGTAAGAACAGCATCTAAGCACCGGTCCACCCACATATCAAATAATCAAAGTAGTGAACACAAATCAAACCAACATGGTGAAAGTGACTAGATGAAATTCCCGTGTACCCTCAAGAATGCTTTGCTTATTATAAGAGACCATTTTGGCCTATCCTTTGACTCAAAAGGATTGGGCTACCTTGCTGCACTTTTTGCTACTATTATCATTACTTGCTCTTTACAAATTGTCTTGCTATCAAACTACTCTATTACTTAAAAGTTTAGCACTTGCAGACATTAACTTGCTGAAAACCACTTGTCATTTCCTTCTGCTCCTTGTTGGGTTCGACACTCTTACTTATATAAAAGGCTAAAATTGATCCCATATACTTGTGGTTCATCAAGTCGGCACTGCAAGAAGAAGGGTCGTCGGCGAGGAGGTGGCACTACAAGAAGAAAGGTCGTCGGTGAGGAGGTTGAGCTGCCAGCAAGCAGCAATGAAGGTTTAAACTTGGAAAGAAAGGAGGAAAAGTGGAAATGTGGCTTTTGGTGGGAGGGAGGGGAGGGGAGATAGATATTTCTGAAGTGGCAGAAAAATTTCGCTTGGTGTCGCGAGAAACTGGCGCACGTGTATGGTTCAAGTGCGGGCGGTGACTGTAGACGACGAAGCTTCCTGCATAAGCCAGACAAGACAGTGCATCAAGATATTTTATATCGCATCCCACACGATTCTTGCTAGTAAACTGTTTGTGGTATGCCTGATTTTTTCATTATGTTTTGAAAGACAAAATGGTGTTACGGAGGGACAGGATGGTGTTTGAATTGCTAGAACATTTATCTACAGTGAACATGCAACTACATGAGTGTCGTGTTAAAATTTGGAATTATTCTGGGTTCGTTTGGCATTTTTATGCATTAATTTGTTTGTAGGCATTTAATGTGCATAATTCAAATTTGAACTACAAGCACATGCTCCAGTGCACCAAACTTTGTTGAAAAATCACATGTTTGTCTTTGGGTGAATTTATAGGTGCCATGCAAGAATGGGAATGAAATTCAAACATCTGGGCGTTGTGGCTTAGCCGAAAACATTGAGAAACTTGGTTTTTAAATTCCTGTAAATCCCAATCTCGCTTGAATATCTTGAAACTTGGCATGATGTCAATTCATGGCACCAGCATGCTATGGTAAAAAAATGGCCGAATTGGGACAAATTTTGGCATAATCTTCTTGCAAGGCGTGTGGTTTCCAGAGGGAACGTGTCACCTTTGTGTGCGAAACGACATACGCTACCCTCCCCCTCTTGATTTTTTACAAAGCAAACATAGAACTATATGGGTGTCATGTTTAAATTTGGAATTATTCTAGGTTCGTTTGGGCCTTTTATGCATTAATTTAGTTTTTGGGCATTTAATGTGAATAATTCAAATTTGAACTACAAGCACATGCTCCGGTACACCAAAGTTGGTTGAAAAATCACATGTGTGCCCTTGGGTGAATTTCTAGGTCCCAAGCAAGAAATGGGAATGAAATTCAAATATCTAGGCGTCGTGGCTCGACCGATAACATTGAGAAACTTGGTTCCTATAAATTCAAAACTCGCCTGAAAATCATGAAACTTGCCATGGTGTCATTTCATGGCACAAACCTATTGTGGTAAAAAAATTGGCCGAATTTGGAGAAGTTTGGGTATAAGCTTCTTGCAAACCAGAGCTTCTCTCAAGAAGATTCGTGGTTCCCGAGGGAGATCGTGTCACCTTTGTGTGCGAAATGATATACGCTGCTCCCCCCCTTGATTTTTGAAGAGGCAACATATAACCATATGAGTGCTGTGTTAAAATTTGGAATTATTCCGGGTTCGTTTGTCCTTTTTTGTACATTAACTGAGTTTTCGGGCATTTAATGTGCATAATTCAAATTTGAACTATAATAACATGCTCCAGTGCACTAAAGTTGGTTGACAAATCACATGTGTGTCCTTGGGTGAATTTCTAGGTCCCATGCAAGAGATGGGAATGAAATTCAAACATCTGGGCGTCGTGGCTCGGCCGGAAATATAGAGAAACTTGGTTTTTTTAATTCATGTAAATCCAAAAACACACATGAAAATCATGAAACTTGGCATGGTGTCATGGCATGGCAGCAACATGTCATGGTAATTTTTTTGGCCGAATTGGGAAAAGCTTTTGGTATAAACTTCTTGCAAACCGGAGATTCTCTCAAGAAGGCTCGTGGTTCTGAGAGGGAACGTGTCACCTCAGTGTACGAAACGACATACACTGCCTTCTCCCAGCTTGAATTTTTTACACAGGTAGCTTAGACCGAATAGGAGTATGGTGCTAAATGTTGGAATTATTCTGGGTCGTTTGGCCTTTTTTATACAATAATTGTATTTCCAGTTAATGCACATAATTCAAATTTAGACTACAAGCGCATGCTCCAGTGCACCAAAGTTAGTTGAAAAATCATTTATGTGTACATGGGCGAATTTCTTGGTCCCATGCAAGAAGTGGGAATGGAATTCAAACATCTGGGCGTCTTGGCTTGGCCAGAAACATCGAAAAACTTGGTTTTAAAATTCCCATAAATCCAAAACTCACCTGAAAATCATGAAACTTGGCATGGTGTCATGACATGGAACCAACATGTTGTGGTAAAAAAATTGTCTGATTTGCGAAGGCGCACACATTAACAATCCACAAAGTCATTTTGGAACAAGTGCTATCACGTTACCAATTGGAAACACAAGTATTATTGGAACTGTGGGCGTTCTACTTACCATTTACGTGTCACCACGCGTCCCCTTTTTTTATTGGCTAGGAGGTGTCATGCATGGTAGCTATTTAAGTACGGGAGGTGTACGATCGGACCCCTGCGCGTGCTCATCGGAAGGAGAGCCCTTTGACCTCTATCCGTCACCCACCTCCCAACGTCTCCATTAATGGCGCCCGAGCCCCTGTTTCATGGCATGGCTATGTCTCACTCGACAGAGATTTAAGAGAGAAAAAAGGAAATACGAAAAGAAAGTTTTGCACGGATATTGATATAAGATCTGACAGACCTATATAGCATCGACTGCGACTTATAGCAAGACTGATGAATATAAGGACGATGATAGTGGATAATAGTTGTCTTACATATTTAAGAAGATAATTAAAAAGCCACATGCGGCAATGCCCGAAATACACAAGGGCAAAAGAAGAAGGAAGACAATGATCTGGCTCGCTGATCTCTACTTTCTTGATGCGTTGCTGCAGGTTATGGAGACTAGTTCTTGCTGCGAGCAGTGATGAGCTCTTTCGTGTCCTTAAGACGCTGCTTGAGAGCATCCAAGGATTTCTCCACCAGCCTTTGGCGCTCCATGCGGAGCATGGCATTCTCGTCCATAAGTTTCTTGACGATGACGCCTGTCCTCAGCAACAAGGCATTGGTCTCCTCATGCTACTTCATCGTTCCAGTGATCTTCGCCCTCAGCAGGTCATGCTTGGTGCGAAGCTTCGCCTTGTCCTCCACTAGTCCCCGGATGACGCAGGTAGCTGTCGGTGGGAACGACACCTATGGGGTCACTGGGATCCCTTCTATGGTCGGCGGGCGTGAGGTCATAAGAAGAGCAGGTTTAGGAGCAAGCACACGGATCGTCTACCCAGGTTCGGTCCACGAGGATGCATAAAACCCTAGTCCTTCTTTGGTGGGTGTATTGAGTGTTCTTGAGCTTTGTGAACTAGCTACGGTGGCTGTGCCGTTCCAAAAAGCCGAATCCCTCTCCTGGCTGCCTCGGGCCTCTTTTATAGGAAAAAGGGGTTGCCACAATGGCACACGGGAGGTGGAAAGGCCTACAGTGCGCGAGCTTATCGCACGGCATTACGAGACAAAACGCACTAAATGCGCTACGTAGGTGTCCGTTAGCTTTATCGGGGACGGGAACGAGGCATGTCTCGTCCGACACTGCTCCGCCTCGCTTCGACACGCGCCCAGGCGAGCGATACATGCATCGCCATGTAGGCAGGCAGGCAGCTGAGGTAGAGTGGTGGTAGGACCTTCATGAAGATCTGCATGCCGCCACGCAGGTGCTTGCTGATTTGGCCTGGAAGCTGCATGTTGCCACACAGGTGCCTGCCCAGCTGGATGGGCTGGCAGCTGCATGCGAATGGCAGCAGAGTCTTGGCTGGAGCGGGCCTGGCAGTGGCCCTGCTGATGCCCTCGGCAAGGGTCTTGCCAGGGGCCCGGCAAGGGTCTTGCCGTGGCGTTGCTGTCATCCCCGGCAAGAGTCTTGCCAGGGATCTTGTAGATTTCCTCGGCTAGGATCCTGCCGAGGGTCACTGTTTTCTGGTCCTCATCTGATCTCATATGTTAATGGTCTTGACGAAGATTTGCAGGCCACCACAGAGGCGCCTCCCGATCCTTGGTTCCAACACAGTTGATTGTGTCAGAGCCTGTGGGATCAAGGGTGGCTCGCTCTGCTGGTGTTGGGCAAGTTGCCCCGGCAAGGCTCTTGCCGGGGCTGTGGGGGGGGGGCCTTGGCAAGGATCTTTCCGAGGGAGTCAACGTCGCCCTCTTGCCATCCTGCGCTTCTGGTCTTACCGTCACCTTGGTTGTCTTGTGCTTCAGCTTCTCTCCGGCTTCCCTCCTCTGCCCTGCTACGTGTGGCCGCGGCGCGTGGCTCTGACTGCATGTGCAGAAGTAAAGGGGTCAAAAGGAGAGCCCCTACTTTTGTACACCGACAGGAGCCCCCGAGCCTGGGCCACACATAAGCGCGCCGCATTGTTGGGCCAGGCCCAAAACAGTGCGCGGGTAGTTGGGGCACAATTTTACCATAGCAACTTCTCGTCTGCTGCGCTTCCCCACGACTCGCGTTGAACGCGTGACGTGGAAGGTCATATGTGACGTGGGGGTCATGCGTGGGGCGGTTCCCTCACACATGCGTCACATCATGGTAAAGAGGCGGCTCGCGCCTTCCCTACAAAAGGAGGGAGGCGTAGAGGCATGGCTCGCCACGTGTCCCCCATGGAGGTGATAGGAGGTGGACGCGGGAAACCGTGCCGTCGCTGATTGGGGCAGCGGGCCGGTCCTGAATCCATGCTCCCCCGATGACCGGATTTGTCGAGTGGGGCAGCCGAGCCCCGACTCGGCCCCTTTATGAGATTCCACACTCTTCCATCATCCGTCTCCTTCCACCTCCGCTTCTTCCTTCCATCCGCCATGGCGAGAGCAAACGCTAGCCCTTCGACGATGGCGGCGAGGGTTGCTGCTCGTCAGCGCGTTCCACCTCCCCAAGAGCTCGTAGTGGCGGAACCGGCCACGAGAGGAAGGGGGAGGGGGTGAGGCCGAGGTTGTCGTGGTGCTCAGGGGAGAGGAGAACGAGGAAGCCCATCGGCCTCGCCTCCGCCAGCGATGTCTCCTCCGATGGAGCGCCACGTTGGGGACTAGCCCCGCGAGTTCTTCATCAGGCTGCGCCGGCCACCGCGTTGCCGCCTCCGTCTCCCTACTGCATTTTCTCGGGAGGTGGAGCTCGATCCACCACAGACCCTCTGGTTGCACATGAAGGGCTGCGAGAATGGAAGCACACGGTTCGACATCGACTTCCCCGCTCCTCACGTAATGTACCTCCGCTATGGATGGAAGACATTCACACGCAACCACAGCTTGATGGTGGGGCTTGTCTTCTACTTCAAGTTAACGGAGGGCAGCCTGCTTTCCGTCAAGGTCTTTGGAGATCTCGGAACTTGCTTGAAGTGCTGCGTGGAGAGCTCCTCCGACAATGAAGATTCCTCCTCAAGCGGGAGTGACGAGGAGGACAGCAACAACGATGACGAGGGAGTCGAGCGGCAGGATGCCGACTCCGACTGACCGCGCCGCCCCTCCCTCGGCCATGCGCCTTGCCGAGGGCCATCCTCGCCAAGCCCTCCATCGGGGTGCTCCCCGTCGTCTCCTTGGGCGGCTGTCGTAGGAGGGTCGGAAAAGGCGAAGAAGGCGGGTGGCGGCCGTCAAATCGGAGTACGCGGGCACCGACGTCTTTGTCAGGTATTGACGGACCGCTGCCTCGTCTTCCAGCTCCTTTCCTGGCACCAAGAAGTTCTCTTGGTGCCTTCTGCTCCTTGTACCTTGCCTAGGCGCTCTTTTCGCCCTCCCGCTACCTTGTTCCACCTTCTATGGAGAGGGACAAGAAAGGGATTACGGGTGCCTTATCTGTTTTTAGTTTGTAAGCTTGCAGGCACTTGTTAATTCTAAGACTTGTAATCCCCTTTCTCATGTTTTTAATTTCGTATGAACTGTACCTGTATGGGATGTTTTTAAAGAAAAGGGGTGCTTGCCAGGTTCTTTGTGCATGAGCGAGGCCCATGCCAAGGATGAATCCTTGTTATTTTTAAGATAAACATTGTCGCCCGGCAACAGGCCTTGCCGTCTCTCCACTTCGGTCGACTATTCTTACGCTCTTGGCAGAGGCAGGGTGAAGTAGAGTTAGGCCCCTCGTTCATCTCCCCACCATCGCGACTACTACCAAATTCCGACCCAGGAGGTAGCTCTTGCATAAAGGAAAGGGGGAGCACGGTGGTTTTAAGAACATAAACGAGGTTTCACATGTCCGAGTTCTATACGGAAACGCATAATAGGGGGATGAAGGACTTATCTGAATCCGCAGCCCCCGGCAACCTTGGCTTGCCGTGGTTGGATCCTTGTATCTTCAGCCCCCGGCAGTCTTGGCCTGCCGGGGCCGGAGCGCCGGTTCGTCCTCTTTTTCCCAAGCGGCTCGGCAGAAGTGTCCGCGTGACCTGCGAACCAAAGAGAACAGAAAGACGCACACTCGACCTGTAGGCTAGGGTTTAGTCGCCCCTAAGCACTATCAACCCTAACCGAGGGAGAGACTTAACCTAGAATGCATGCTATAACTTAGGGCGCCATTGCTTCGTTTATTTATGCTCAGGGTCTGCGCCTGGCTTTGTACAAAGGGTTACATGCCTTGACGGCAAGGCTTGTACAAAAGGTGGTTTGTCGGGAGGCCCGGCAACCGCACCTTATGGGTAAAACTTGCGGATATGTTCGATCTTCCAGGAATTTCTCACTGGGACAGCATCTTCGGTCTCCAAGCGTACTGCGCCACGCCTGGTGACTCGTGTTACCCGATAAGGGCCTTCCCACTTCGGCGTCAACTTGTTGGAATTCTTGGACGAATGAACGCGCCGAAGAACAAGGTCACCTTCCTCAAAGCTTCGGACATGAACCTTGCGGCTATGGTAGCAGCGCAAGGATTGCTGGTAGCGTGCTGCTCTCACAACCGCCCGAAGACGATCTTCCTCAAGGAGCATTGCGTCATCTCGCCGCAATCTCTCTTGCTCAAGCTCGTCATAAGCGAGCACTCGAGGTGACCCATATATGAGTTCCATGGGGAGAACTGCTTCTGCCCCGTATATCAGGGCAAAGGGTGTCTGGCCGATGGCTCGATTTGGCGTCGTTCTGATCGACCAAAGAATCGCCGGCAACTCACCAATCCAGCGCCTTCCGCTTTTGTGCAGCTTGTCAAAAGTCCTTGTTTTCAGGCCTCGCAGTACTTCAACATTTGCCCTCTCCGCCTGGCCGTTGCTCCATGGGTGTGCCACGGAAGCGAAACAGACCTTGCTACCGAGGTCTTGGGTGTACTGCATGAAGGTGTGGCTTGTGAACTATGTGCCGTTGTCGGTGATGACTCTGTTTGGCACACCAAAACGGCTGACTAGTCCCTTGAAGAACTTGACAGCTGACTGTGTTGTCATCTTCCTCATTGCCTCCACCTCCAGCCACTTTGTGAACTTGTCGATTGCAACGTAGAAGTACTCAAAGCCCCCGACAGCGCTAGGGAAAGGGCCCAGTATGTCGAGCCCCCAGACCGAAAACGGCTAGGAGAGAAGGATTGTTTGAAGGGCTTGAGCTGGTTGATGAAGCTTCTTTGAATGGAACTAGCACGCTTCACACCTAGTTACTAGTGCTGTCGCATCCTGGAGGGAGGTGAGCCAGAAGAAGCCTTGCCGGAATTCCTTGCCGGCAAGGGCTCTACCCTATGTGGGAGCCACATATGCCTCCATGTATCTCTGCCAACAGCTCCAGTCCTTCCTCCCGGGGGATGCACTTCAATTTCACACCATTTGGACTTTTTCTGTACAGGACGTCATCGACGAACTGGTACAAGGCAGACCGACGGGCTACTTTTTCCGCTTCTTCCTGCTCCTTAGGAAGTTCCCCTGTCTGGAGGAAACGGATGGTATGTTGTGCCCATGCTGGAGCGTGGTGCTCAACGGCAAGGACCAAAGGCATCTCTTCCGCCATGGGGGCAGCCGTCTCTACGGCCAGGGCTCAGTGCCCTGCCAGAGTCGGCTGCCCCTTGGCAGGCCGGAATCCGCCGAAACACCCTTGCCAGCAGCACCTGGGGGATAGGCGGGAAAGTACTTGTCAGGGCCCGATTTCCTCTGCTTGTTCTGCTCCGTTGATGGTTTGATGGATGGTTGAGTTAACCGGAGCAAAAAGGTACCTGGTTCCGCAGGTAGCTTGAATGCAGTGTGCTTTGACAGGTAGTCAGCGATGTCATTCCCCGCTTGAGGAACGTGCTTTGATTGTATATCGTCGAAGCGCTCCTCCAGCTTCCTCACCTCATCTACGTAGGCCTCCATCAATGGACTCTGATAATCTTTGTTGACTTTTCTGACGACAAGCTGCGAATCACCCCTGACGATGAGCTTCTTCACCCCGAGGTCTGCCGCGATCCTGAGACTGGCAAGCAGCCCCTCATACTCAGGAGTCTTGTTTGTGGACATCTCCCTGGGAAAGTGCATCTGGATCACATACTTGAGGTGCTCGCCGGTGGGTGCGACAAGCAGCACACCGGCACCGGCGCCTTGCAGCGAGAAAGCCCCATAAAAGTACATGATCCAGTCGCGACTGGCTTCCTTGCCAGGGAGAGTGGTCTCCTGAATTTCTTCGTCGGGCGTTGAGGTCCATTCTGCAATGAAATCCACCAAGGCTTTGCTCCATATTGTCGAAGTAGTTTCAAACTTCAACCCAAAGCTTGACAACTCCAAGGCCCACTCCACACTCCTTCCGGTTGCATCTGGGTTGTGTAGTATCTGTTGCAATGGGACGCGGGTGACGATAGTGACCTCGTGTGCTTGGAAGTAATTACGCAGCTTCCTCGAGGCCATAAGGAGGCCGAAGAGCAATTTCTACACGCCGGAGTACCTTGACCTGCCCCCTGGAAGAGGGAGCAGACAAAGTAAACAGGGTGCTGCATCATTTGTTCTTCTGCACCACTTCATTTGGTTGCGTGGGCCCTGCCCCAATGGCATCAGACTCTGCCGGGGGCCTTGCCTTGCAGGCACGAGGCCCTACCGGGGGAATCTCCAACTTGCCATCCGCCGGTCCGGCCGTTGCCACTGCCTCTTCGTCGACCTCCCTCTGTATTGGTGTAGTGGAAAGGTATTTCTTTAGATCGTGCAACACTGCCTCGGCCTTTGGGGTCCACTCCATTAGGCCTGCCTTCTTCATGATTCTTAAAAAGGGAAGGGCATGCTCAGCGGATTTGGAGATGAATCTGCTCATGGCGGCAACGCAGTCAGTGAGCCGGCGCACATCCTTAATCCGCTTGGGTGCCTCAGTCTGCTTAATAGCCTTGATATTGTCTGGGTTTGCCTCGATCCCACGCTGTGACACAAAGAACCCGAGAAGTTTTCCTGATGGAATGCCAAAGACACACTTCTCAGGGTTCAACATGAGGTTGATCTTGCGTAGGTTGGCAAACGTCTCTTCTAGGTCTTGTACAAGGGTCACCTTGTCCTTGGTTTTGACCACTATGTCATCCATATAAGCTTCCATGATTCAATGCAGCTGGGCCTCAAAACCAATCTGGACCACCCTTGCGAATGTCGAGCTAGCACTCTTTAACCCGGAAGGCATCCGTAAAAAGCAATACGTACCACATGGGGTGATAAATGTTGTCTTCTCTTATCTTCTCTTGTCATGAAGATCTGGTGGTATCCCGAGTAGGAGTCGAGGAATGACAACAGATCACACCCGGCCTTATTGACATGTGTGTAGTCCATATACAGCCTCCACTTCCCCTTTGCCTTGCGCACCACCACCGGATTGGCCAACCACGTCGGATGGAGCACTCCTCTCACCAAACCTGCCGCTTCCAATTTCCTGATCTCCTCTGTGATGAACGCTTGTCGTTCCAAAGCTTGCTTCCTGACCTTCTGCTTGACGAGTCACGCATGGGGACAGACAGCAAGGTGGTGCTCAATCACTTCCCTGGAAACGCCGGGGATGTCGCATGCTTGCCTTGCAAACACTTCGATATTCGCCCACAGGAAAGTGACGAGCGTGCTTTCCTATTTGCTGTCAAGGGTTGAGCTTATGGTGAAAGCCCCTCCCGTGCCATCCTCCTTGACGGACACCCTCTTGGTCTCTGGAGGTGTAGGTCTGGATTTCTTGATCTTGCCGGTAGAGCTCTCAGGCACGTCCTCGATGGTAGCACGGCACTCCGAAGAGGTGCGCTTGCCGAAGTGGGTGCGAGAGGTCTTGCCGGTCTTCTTCTTCCCTCCTGGGGCTTCAACGGCAGGACCAAGTGCCTTGGCGGCAGCTGCTGCAACTGCTTCCCGATAGAGTTGGTCAGCACAGATCAGCGCATCCTTCTTGTCGAAGGGGACGGTGATGATGGTCATCGGCCCAGGCATCTTCAGCATGCTGTAGGCGTAGTGCGACGCCGCCATAAACTTGGCTAGTGTCGGGTGGCCGAGGATCCTGTTGTACGGCAAGGGGATCTCGGCCACAGCGAAGACGATCCTCTCCGTCATGTAGTTCAACTCGCCTCCAAACGTCATGGGCAATGTGACCTTCCCCTTCTGCTGGCTACTTCCCGGACTGACCCCTTGAAATGTACCCGTTTCCTCAAGGTCTCCATTAGGAATTTGCTGCCTTCTGATCACGACGGGCGAGATCAAGTTCAAGCCGGCCCCGCCGTCAACCAGCATCTTGTTCACCTTGAGGTTGTGTATCATTCGCGAGACCAACAACGGCAAACACCCGATCGCAGTTGTGCGGTCAGGGTGGTCCTCGGCGTCAAAGATGAGGGGCGCGCTGACCACTTCAGTGGCTTCTAAGCGTCAAACGATGGCTCTGCTGCTGTAATCTCACGCGCCCACTGCTTGAGCTGGCGGTGAGAAGTGTGCAGCGAGGCGCCACCATCGACGGACATGGCCTCTGTAGCCTTCTGAAACTCTTGCTCACCGGACTCGTCGTCCTCGTCATGATCATCGTCTTCCAGCTTCTTGTCGCGGCCCCGAGCGGGCCTCTCTCGCTGGTTATCCTTGCCGCGGCGGCCTTCTTGCCGGCCACGCTTATTGCCGGATCCTTCGGCACCATCTTGACCCTTCCCCTTGTTCCGCCTCTCATACTCGGCCTTTTGCTTTTCGGCAAGCAGCTTGACCTATCGGCAGTTGTGGAGGTTGTGGCCCTTGGTATGGTGGATCTTGCAATATTGCTTGTCAGAGCCTCCTGGCTTGTCGGCGGCTGCCAAGGCCCGGCAGGCGGCGCACCAGGCAATCTCCTTGCCGGGGTTGTCTGCCTTGGCCTTCTTGGCGGCGCTGGTGTCGCCTGATCCCTCGACGGCAAGCAAGGTCTTGTCCCTATGTTTCCTATTGCGACGCTGACCCTTCTTCGTCAGGGCGGTGGTGTCTTTGTCGATAGAGTCAGTTTCCGCACTAGCGTCTTTGCCGGGGTACTTCCTTCCCTCTTTAGCCCGGGCGCATCTATCGGCCAGAATGTAAAGTTCGGCCATGTCCTTGACCTTGTTCATTGCCAGCTCTTCACGCATCATGCGGTTACGCACATTCTGATGGAATGCGCTGATCACGGTGGCAGGATGAACATCTGGGATGTTGTATTGCCCTCGGCTGAACCTCTGTATGTGCTTGCGCAGGTTTTCACCTTCCTTTTGGGGAATGATATGCAAATCACTCGCCTATCCATGCGCTTGGTGGCCTCCATTGAAGGCACCAACGAACTCGTGGCACAGATCTGACCAAGAAGAATTGGAATTCGCCGGCAAGTGCATCAACCAAGACATGACATTGGGTTTCAGGGCCAACGGGAAGTAATTGGCAAGCACCTTGTTGTCACGAGCTCCAGAGGCTTGCATCGCGATGGTGTAGATGCAGAGGAACTCTGACGGGTGGGTCTTGCCGTTGTACTTCTCGCCGATGTCAGGCTTGAACATGCGGTGGGACGGCCATTGGAACTGCCGCAGCCCACGGGTAAAGGCTGGGCAACCCACCTCGTAAGGTAGGCCGCTGGAGCTCCCGGTGCTGGGTGGTCCATAGCGGGTCTCGCCCGCTTATCCGACTTGTGGCGTGTATTGCGTTGGCGCTCGATAGTGGTTCGAGCGTCTACATGGGCTCGCTCCCGAAGAACTTGGTGTTGATCACAGTGGGTCCGTGGGTTGGACGACGCTATGGAAATGTCATCACAAGCGTCATCACGATGGACCGACATCCGCGGTGGCTGGAGTGCAGGAGAGTGCACCGTGGCTGCGGCAGCTCCAGCCCTTCCACCGCCGGCATGCAGTGGCTCGATGGAGCACCGGCCTGAGGGCCCTACGGGCCGTGGCTCGTCTTTGTTGGCGACGTCGACGAGGCTCCGGATGGTGTCTCTCCACTTGTCGAGCTTCTCCGCAGCGGGAGGGAAGTCAAGGAGCAGCTGCGCGCGCGCCAAGGCTTATGCTGGCGTGGGTGGCGGCGAAAGCTGCGCGGACCGTGGCGTGCTTTGACTTCTAACCACATTAGAAGGAGCTCTGTCACGGCCCAGCGGTTGTGCGCCATCTACACCAGCACTTCGGCGGGCATGCTGGCCTCCTTCATCCCGCGGATGACACACAGGACTCTTCCCACGGCGGCGTCCAGGGTCACCGGTGTGGTGACGCTGCTCGTCGCGCACAGCCTGGGAAGAGCACACTGTGGGCACTGGAGTGGGCTTCCTGGAGGTCACCGCGCTGCCCGCGGGTGGTACGGCGACGCCCCCGGAGGGCCCTCCACCATCTGTGGGGGGCCCAGCTCCGTCTCTGGATTTCGAGGCGTCTGGCTTGTCGCCTTGTGCATGAACGACGCGGCTCGTCAGGCTCTGACTGCCAGAGCGATGTTGGTGCTCGCGGGACACGCCTCGGGTTCTGTCCGCGACTGGCCCGCTACTCGCTCGCACTGGTACGGGCCGTCCAGCTCCCGATGAACCAACCGCCGTGGCCGCCTTCTTCTTGGGAGCCATGGCGAGGAAGAACTGCTAGGCGAACTGCTAGACCAGATTCTCACAAGTGCGCCCCCTACCTGGCGCGCCAAAGATGTCGGTGGGAACGACACCTATCGGGTCACTGGGATCCCTTCTACGGTCGGTGGGCGCAGAGTCATGAGAAGACCAGGTTTAGGAGCAAGCACACGGATTGTTTACCCAGGTTCTGGCCGCGAGGATGCGTAAAAACCTAGTTCTGCTTTGGTGGGGGTATTGAGTGTTCTTGAGCTTTCTGAACTAGCTACGGTGGCTCTGCCTTTCCAAAAACCCGAATCCCTCTCCTACTCGCCTCGGGCCTCCTTTTATAGGAAAAAGGGGTTGCCACAGTGGCACACAGGAGGTGGAAAGGCCTACAGTGCGCGAGCTTATCGCACTGCATTTTGGACAAAGCACATTAAATGCGCTACGTAGGTGTCCATTAGCTTTATCGGGGACGGGAATGAGGCACGTCCCATCCGTCGCCGCTCTGCCTCGCTGCGACACGCGCCCGGGCTAGCGATGCATGCAGCGCCATGTAGGCAGGCAGGCAGCTGAGGTGGCGCGGTGCTAGGACCTTCATGAAGATTTGCATGCCGCCACGCAGGTGCTTGCTGATTTGGCCTGGAAGCTGCATGTTGCCACGCAGATGCCTGCCCAGCTGGTTGGGCTGGCAGCTGCAGGCGAACGGCGGTGGAGTCTTGGCTGGAGCGGGCCTGGCAGTGGCCCTGCTGATGCCCTCGGTAAGGGTCTTGCCGTGGCGTTGCTCTCATCCCCGGCAAGAGTCTTGCCGAGGGTCTTGTGAATTTCCTCGGCTAGGATCCTGCCTAGGGTCGTCGTTTTCTGATCCTCATCTGATCTCATGTGTTAATGGTCTTGACGAAGATTTGCATGCCACCACAGAGGCACCTCCGAGCCTTGGTTCCAACGCAGTTGATTGGGTCCGAGCCTGTGGGCTCAAGGGTGGCTCGCTCTGCTAGTGTTGGGCAAGTTGCCCCATCAAGGCTCTTGCCGGGGCTGCGGGGGGGGGGGGGTGCCGCCTTGGCAAGGATCTTGCCGAGGGAGTCCACCTCGCCCTCTTGCCCTCCTGTGCTTCTGGTCTTGGCGCCGCCTTGGTTGTATTGTGCTTCAGCTTCTCTCAGGCTTCCTTCCTCTGCCCTGCTAAGTGTGGCCGCGGCGTGTGGCTCTGACTGCCTGTGCACAAGTAAAGGGGTCAAAAGGAGAGCCCCTACTTTTGTACACCGACAGTAGCATTTTCAAATGAGGCATTCATCTCGTCCTTCTGCTTCATCCAGTCGCAGATCCGACCCATCAGGTCATCGAGCATAGTGCGCATGCGCCTGTGAGAGTGCTCGCCTGCCCTCGAGACATTTTCCCGGGCCGTCGTGGCGCGGGAGGACATCTACGCTACATTCACTACGCGGCGGGTCATCTCTGCTGCTTCTGCGGCACGGCCGGACAAGTCTGCTGCATCAACGGCGTGGCAGGACCTCTGTGCTGCTTCAGCGGTGCAGCGGGACCTTTGTGCTGCTACAATAGCACGACGGGACATGTCAGCTGGTTTCACGATGAGGCGGGACATCTCTTGTGCTTCCGCTTCCATGCTCGCCTCTTCCTGGTAGTAATCTCTCAACCCAGAACTCGCGCTAGCCATGGCAGACGAAAGCGAACGACAATGATTGACTTGTTTGTTTTTGTGGATGAGGAGTTGAGGAGGAATGTGCAGTCATCTTGGAGTAGTAGTATTTATAACCAAGTACTAATATGATCCTAAGTGGGAAACCGTTTAGGTTTTGATCGGTGTGAATAGGTTTGCAATAAAATATAGCGTGGTAGAAATTTGGAATGTGATGGGACGCAGGCCCAAAATTTATTGATGGTTCTATAATTTCTAAGTGTGGCACTATCCCCGGACGGCGTAACGTGGGCATTCTTTCTCGGCCGCGTACATGGCATTTGCACCATAGGGTGCACTGCAATAGGCCATGTTAACACACGATTTGTCCCAACAACCACGCGTGCTTGTTATTACCATCATGCATGCTTATTTTGAATAGAATGTGTGCCCGTATAGCGCACACATGTTGATCTGTCTAACTGTTTCTGTTTGTTGTTGCTAATCGAAAACAGTTCAACCGTGTGAAGTGTATGTCGTCAATCGCAGACACGTTGATCTGGCTGACCGTTTCTATTGTGTTGCCTAATCGCAAATAGTTCATCTGTCTGAAGTGTATGCCCTCAATCACACATACAATCATCTGGATGCCCGTTTCTATTGTTCCGCCTCATCACAAACAGTTAATCCAACTGAACTGCATGACGTATATCGCACACTCCTTCATTTGGCTGCCCGTTTCTGTTGTTCTTCCGCATTGCAAACAGCTCATTGAACTGAATCGTATGCCTCGCATCACACACACAACTAAAATCAGAACCGTGTTTGATGTATCCGCCATCGCAAGCGTTTTGCATCTTTTTTGATGGTTTTTTTACATCACCGTTTGCGATTAATGCATCACACACAGTTTCGTCGAAGGGTCTCTGATTGTAGTATGGCGTTAGCAGCATCTTGCAGTAGTGCTTCCCCAAAATTCTGTCGGCATTCTAAAAGAAGAAACAAGCAGACACATAACATGTTTAACATGTAGTATATGAAACTCATTTTGCTAAACCAGTTCAGTTGTAAGGTGGACAGGATTAAACTACCAAGTCTTCTATTGTGAATTAGTACATAATAAAAGTATCGAACAAACATATATCTATGTGCTATGGTCACTACATTGTCTTGCCAAATCAAAATAGAGACACACTTCAAATCATATCAGTTCAAGACAAAGCAACATTGAAAGAATACAAGTATGGGAAACTACATGGCACAACAAGATTTCAGATGGGTACCACAGGTATACATGTACAACAACACTATTGGCTCTGTTTTATGATAGTAATGTGCATGATATGAGAAGAAAATTGTATACACAATTGAAATTGAAATCAACAGAGCAATTTAGAAGAGCAACCCAGTTAAAGAAACATGTTTAAACATACATGTTGCACCATTGGAGTTTCGATTGGATCCTTCAATTTTAAAATATGTTTGTATGAGTAAATACAGTGACACAAGAGCATATCAGTATGCACCATAGCAACGGAATCTCAAATGAGAACAATTTTTTTCAGGTTCAAGCACTTGTTCTACATGAAAAGAGTACAATAAGACGCAGGCATATATTACTTCAGAATAAAAAATGATCTCATAGACCTTACCACATTCTTAGTTCTGGACCAGTACAGAACAAGATTTTCCCGGTCATCGTCCCATAAATATGTCTTAGGAGAAAGTAAGGGAATTTGATGAATTTCCTTGCCAGTGAAGTATGTTTTCTTCAGGTAATTCCAATACTGCCACAAAGTATTCCTAAAGATAGCTGAGGTATTAGCACAGGTTACCTCGTCATGAGTTTCCATATCGGTCCTGCTATATAGAGAAAAACAGGAACATTTTTTGTATTAACCAGCTTGGAGGTAGATAGTATGGGACAAAGCAAAGTAATTGCCATGAATAACATTAGTTACACATAACTCTAGGTCGAACACCTGCAATTGGCTTTTCCTTCATCTTCAGTATAATACTTCCATGATGGAAAGATACGTACATAGGATTTAACAACATCAAATGCGATAGATGCTAAAGTACGAATGGATGGTTGTGCTTCGTCCATAGGAATAGGTGTACTAACTGGTGGAGTTGGGGTTCGTCATGGTAGTCCTGGTGCTTTGGGCAGTGCAACTGCCTTACTAACTGCTCATGTTTGGGAGCTCTATGGTGGAGATGGTGTTGTGCCAACTAGAACTGGGTGACTATCTGCTGGGGTTGGGGTTGAATTAGGTGAAGCTGGTTCTCTATCCATCAAAATAGGGGTAAAATCTGCGAGGATTTCGGTTATGTCTAGTAGGGATGGTTCTTGTGCATGTACAACTAGGGTGCTATCTCCACCAAGAGGTAGCACTATTTTATTTGAAGACCGTGTTTTTACTTTGTTAGATACTTCCATCATCATGTCCAATTCAAATGGCTGATAAACAAGAAAAGTAGTTGAATGTGCATACCTTGTATGAGAGACAAATGCAATATATAGTGTGGAAAAAAGAGGGCATGAAATAATTCACATATGTATTTTAACTAAAAAGGATAGCATGACATAATCTCACATATATGTATCTAAACTGGGTAGCATAGCATGACATAATTCAAAGATATGATGACTAACTAAACATGATGGCATGAAATAATTATATGATGTCTTTAGTGAATAGGTTCGCATGACATAATTCACATACATGTTATCTATGTAATCAGGATCGCATGATAAAATTCACATATGTGATTTATATACTAAGGAGATGGCATTCGCATATATGATGTTTGAACTAAGAACATGGTGTTGAATATTGTGTATATGATGTCTAAACTATGCAATGCAAGACACCATATGCATGATATGAGAAGTATAACCATGCCAAGTTAGAGCATACACCTCGGTGGGGGAATATGACTGGTCATCTGTCTCTGAATCCATCTCTGAGGAGCTATCTGGACCCAGCAAGAGATCTGCTTCAACAAGTAGCATTGTGTGCTCTGAAGACCATGTTTTCACTCCAGATTTTTCCATCACCCACTCAAATGGATGATTCACAAGAAGAGTACTTTAATGTACAAACATTGTAAACAAATGGAAATGTAATTACAAAAAGGAAGGGCAAGATATAGTTCAAATATATGATGCCTGGCTAAACATGATGGCATTGCACATCTCACATATATTATGGATAGCTAAAAAAGATGAGACTGCACAATTCACATATATGATATAGAAACTAAATAGGTGGCATTACAAAACATGTCTAAACTAAGCAAATGACATATATGATGTCAAAACTAATCACTACAAGGAAACATATGCATGATATGACCAACATCATCATGCCAAATTAGAGAAAACACCTCGGGGGGTAAATAGGAATCGCCAGCTCCGTCTGAATCCTGCCTCTGAATAGATATCTTCCTATGGATTACAATCTAGAGGAGGGGGGGGGGTTTCCCATTGTGCCCACCATGGAGCAATGTTTGCATGACATTGTATTGCCACGCAAAACTCTTCTCTTTTTCTCTACATGTTCATCTTGACTGTGTACAATATCTGACATGCATATAAAAAATATTGAGATTATGTAAGGAGAGCATGCAAAAATCTAGAGTGATGGTAACAAGCAGTGGATAGATCAAAAAAATAATGATAGCAGGCTGATGAAAGCTTTAATTTAATAGAAAAGACAAATGATGATTACTTTACTATTTATTTCCCACCCAAGATGAACAACATAGACATACCCTAGGTGAACCACATAATAGACACAGGTACTGTTGGGGACTTAAAAAGGCAGATGTCCTAGCTGAAGGACTTAGGTGTGGAGCTGCCGCAACTAGGTTAGCTTGAAGGGGTTGAACGGGACAAAGAACACAAAGATTTTACCCAGGTTTGGCCCCTCTCAATGAGGTAAAAGCCTACTCCTGCTTTACATTGTATTGCTTGGGTTTCGATCACCAGGGAGCGAATACGCTTGACCTAGTTCTCGATGGATTGTTCCTTGAGTTAACCCGCTGCCAGGTCACCCCTTTGTATACAGGTTGCTACCCGACGGCTTACAGAGTCCCGGCTGACTCACACAAACATGATCGGCTCGGTTTCTAACTAAGCTCGCCTTACAAAACAAGTTAATACATGGCAGATCACCCCTTTGGGCCTCAAGTCGCCTCTGGGTCTTGGGCCTTCAATAGGCTCGCTCCATGAACTGCCATCTTCATGTCTTCTTGGACCTTATCGGGCCTCTTCGTTGTTAAGTCGCAAATGGCATGACTCGGCCCCTCCTGGACGGGTCATACATAGTAGTTATATGCCCAACATTAGGCCCTAGGTTGATTTGAACTTGTTCACATCAATCTTCACTTTTTGACTTAGCAGAATCTTGCATTATCAATTCCTTATCAATTCACTATAACCCGCCATGACGTCCTATCATGGAACCTTGGTAAGCCGCCATGACATCATGCGCATTAACTTCGCACAAGCCTAGGATATCTCACCAGATCCTTATCTTAATAGACCTCCAAAAATCGAGGCGTCCATATAGCCACATAATCATTTTCGGCCTCCTTGATTTCCACGCCAGCTGTCTAGTCACCTCCTTATAAATAGGGATAGGGGCCCTTCCTTTCACTTTTTACCCCTGTCCTCACGTCTTCTTCTCCCTCCTCATGACTCCCCTGCAACCGAGCTCCGCCGCCATCGTCCTCCATCAACCGCAGCAACTCCGGCCGCTGCATCAACCTGATCAGACCAGAAAATTGCGGTGCACCTCCGCTATTTAGAACGCATAGTTTGATCTGAACACGTCACTGAAGTTGTGCGGTAGTAGTTTAGCATCCTTTTCCAATTGCAGAAAGCACCTTTTCTATACAAGATCCCATCTTAGCACATGAGTTCTTCTGTGGCCGCCACCTTAGGTTTAGGATTTATTTTATTTTCTCAACTGCTGTAGATCCAAAATAATAGAACTGATATATGAAACTTGTTTGTTTAGTACTTGGCAAAATTGCACTCATAGGTCTACAGATAATTGTGAACTGCAGCCGTGCGGGTGGCTTATAAGATAGTCCGTAACCCGCCAGACACCATTATCCCCTCTTTAAGCCGTTAGTATATGTTCAGAATCTGTATAACTTGGCATCGTCTTTCGGTTTAATCATGCCAACGTTTATAGCATGTATTCTCTACATACGAATCGGCCTTGCATAATGCACTTACTTTTTTATCACTAGACGGCTTAACATCATAACCTTAATCCAGCAATATTTTCCATTCTAGGCTTTCATCAACAAAATAACCAAAAACGTCACTTCATGCAACTGGGTCGCCTCCCGGGTCACAGAGAAAACACTGCATGAACATGTTCAAGTGGGCATCTTAGCCACAAAGAACATTATCCACTGGAGAGTCCCAGGAACCCAGACCACACCTGACCCAAAAGAAGGCGAAGTTATAGTTTTTCCTGATCACATGCTCCTGAGGTTCACTCCACCCGGCTCAAATTTCTTTCATGATGTGATGCATTTCTTCCAACTCCATCCGCAAGATATTGGGCCCAACTCGGTTTTGAACATCTGCAACTTCCAAGTTTTTTGGGAAGTGTACCTTCAACAAGAGCCCATTGTAGAACTGTTCAGGGAATTCTACTACTTGAACCACCAGACTGAGTTCACAGACGGGCCCGGCCTAGAACTGGGTGGCATTTCAATTCAGAGTTGGAATGAAGCCTCTTTCCCTGCCATCGCACCTACCAGTCATCCTAAGGACTGGAACCAGACTTGGTTTTATTGCAACGACACATATCCAAAGGGTGAAAATCCACTACCGGGTTATCATGAAAACCAAATACATGCCCATTTTTTTGAAGATCAGAGCGTTGATGGCCAATGGTTTGACTAGAGTCAATCTGGTTCGTTGCTGTGTCGCATGGAGAATCTTGCCCTTAAGCCGCCGGTTTAGCTTAATGTGTGAGTATACCGGTGATATCAAAGATCCGCTGCATTCTTCTCCAGTCCGTTTGGAAGATAAATAGATTAATGATATGACTAAGGCTCTACTCAACGAGAGTTTATAGACTTGCAGCAAAGTTGGGCTGAACCCCTTCTGCACCCTCAACAAGCCGCCAGCTGTAAGTATTATCGAGCAATGTTTACTAACTCATTATGTCTCACTCTGTCTTCTTATCATTACTTGATTTTTTGCAGGTTGATTCCCCTTTTTGGAACAAGAAACTCCAAGATAAGCTGGCCAAGAAGGTCAGAAATAAAACCAAAGTTTCCAAGAAGCCTGCTAAAAAGAAGGCAGATGCGACTGATCTGTTCACTCTGGATGATGTGTCGGAGGTAGAACTTGACTCCCTTGGCTCTTTCTTTGTTCATCTTATTGACATTGATTACTTTCAGGATGACGCGGAGGCCAGACATGCGGATGGTGAAGAGGTAACTATCCTTTCCTCTGACTCAGAACCTCTGCCAAGACAGAAAGTTCGACAAGCGAGCGAGAAAGTAAGGTTTTCTCACCCTTCAGCTTACTTGGATCCCAACTTTATTTTGAAGAAATTGCAGCATGAAGTTCGCCGCACAACCCGAAACAGTGGCGGTGGGATTCTCTCCTCCGGTTTACCCAACACGTCGGCTCCTCGCAAGCACCGAGAAGAGGTTTCACAGATTTCCGATTTAGCTTTTCCAAAGGCAAGCCATATTCGACAACCCCTTAACCCTTCTAATTCAAACTATCGGGGAACTTCTCACTCTTCTTCCGGAGACTCAACTGGAACGTAGATTCCTCTTTTCAAAATCGCTCCTGGGTGAGAAGATGAAACTTCTTTTGCTTCAATACTTACACTTTTGATACACTAACTCCTCCATGTGTCTTATTTCCAGTGGTATTGCTAAGCCCAGCAAGAAGCTAAAGGTGAATAAACCGGCGGAAGATCCCAAGGCTGCTGGCCCGGAGAACCAGACAATGTCTGAATCTTTGCATCAAACCTCTGAAGTAGCTACTGATGATCCGCCACTAGAAGAACACAATGTTATAATGATTCCATGGACGTTAACCCGACCAATGCTAAACCGCTAAGTCCCACCAAGCCTGTTGAGGAGAAGCCTGAAGATGTTTCTGATGCCCCAAATCAGATGTGCCAGGTGTCTTCAAGTTATTTGCTGTCATTGCCATGTCTTTTCCTTGCGTGTCGCATCTTTGCCATGTCATCATGTGCATTTCATCATCATGTTTTCAAAACTTGCATCCGCCCATTTCCCCCAGTTCTCTCCGTTGACCGTTCTGAGCCCACACACACTTGCACGCACCCGCGGCACCTCCGAAATATTATTTTATAAGTGGTCCGAAAGTGTTCTCGGAATGGGTTGAAAGTTGGCATGCGGTGTTGTTATGTTGTTAGTAGGCTGCCTGACAAGTTTCGTCGCATTCAGAGCTCATTTGATAGCCCAACCGTTAACCATATAGCGACATTATAGCCGGTCATACGTCGCACGTTTTCGGTCTCCGAAAAGAGTCGCCGGGTCACTTTCCAACTCTCTCTTCTCAGCCCAAGGCCTCTCTTCACAGCCCACTCCCACTCTAAACCA
>NC_041384.1:248526688-248533688 GCF_002162155.2 Triticum dicoccoides | reverse complement strand
AGCAATTTTTGCTATAAATGGACACCCTGCTTCCAAATTTGGCATTCCCTAGTCTCCACCTACCTCTAGCCACAGCCAACCCCGCCTCCCTCGTTTTCAGTGCCAAGCCATCCCGCCGTCGGCCCCGAGGCAATCCCCTTGCTCCACATCGCCAACCCAGCCTCCCGCAGCCACTTACACGCCTCCACGTCGGCCCGGCCTTCACCCTGCCGCTCGGGCCCGCCAAAGCCCATCTATGGTGCGCCTCGGGCTGATCTGGGCCTGAGGTGCCCGCGCCGCGCCGCCACCATTCGTCGTCCTCTTGCCCGAGCAGGATCGAGGAGAGGAGCTCTCGATCGAGCTCCTAGCGCCGCCCGACCCCGTCCTCACCGGCGGCCTTGACGGAGCCACCACCGGAGACAACCCAGGCCGGACCCCGCCACTCTGTTCCTCTCCTCCTCCCTCTGGTCCCCTCTCACATTCCCTCTCTCTCTCCCGCAGGTGCTCCGCCCTGCCGCCGCCGCTCCGCCTGTTTAGCTCGGCGTCGGCCTCGTTTCTGGCGCGCTGTCACCAAATCTGGAACCCCCGCCCTCGGATCCATCCATCCCCATCGTTCACCAGTCCCCTACACATCGCGCCACTGTCCCCATCCCCGGCAGCCGTCGTGCCATGCTCGTGCCTCTGCTTTAAGCAGAGGAGGATGAGCGCCGCGCGTGGGCCACGCCTAGGCCTCCTCTGTTTCGGCCCAGATGCTTCCCTCCGTCCGTAAGGCCCAACACCCTCCACTGCAGATGGGCCAAGCCCATGGTGAGCGCCCCAGCTCCTAGTAGTTTCAGCCTACTATGTTTTTCCCTGTTCTGTGAATTTCCTAATTTCCACGGAATTGGCAGAATTGCAGAAAACCCTCAAACATTATGCATTTAATAACTCGCCAACCGCGCATCGTATTAAAATGTTTCATACATGAAAAACGCTTAGAATTTTGTCTAGTTTCTTAATATGCAACTTTCATCCATGTTTAAAATGTTTAAAATGATGTTTGCATATATTTTGCTAAATGCCATGCTAAAATGGTTTATTTCATAACTTAATAACCGTACCTCCAAATTTAATAAACTTTATATGTAAATTCGGTAGAAAAATGCATAGTTTACCATGGTGGCATTACTTTGCATGTTTAATAACTCTAAAATATGGTTTAGGGCAGAACAGTACCAAATTCATAATATGCATATGGGGATTTTCCGGAATTGTTGTATGTTGTTTCCGGGCTCATTTAAACTTGCCTAAATAGTTAGTTTACTTATGCTTCACCTCTTGCCATGTTTAAGAACATTTAATATTGTTGGGTACATAATGGGAGAGAACTAAATAAATGTATGTGGTGTTTCGTCAATATGCAACTCGTTGCATATTGAGCTCCGCTTAACTTGTAGTATTGTTTGTGCACTTTGCCATGCCATGCATATTTAAACCAGACATGCATCATACTTGATTGTGCATCATGCCATGTTTATGCTTGTTGGTTTACCATGTTGTTTGCTCCTTTCCGGGGTTGCTTCTTCTTGTTAGTTCCGATAACGTCGCTTTTGTGAGGATCCATTCGACTACGTCCGTTTGTCTTCATCATGGACCCGTTCTCCTTCCTTGCGGGATTTCAGGCAAGATGACCATACCATCGATATCACTTCTATCTTTTCTTGCTAGTTGTTCGTTCTATCGCTATGTCGCGCTACCTACCACTTGTTATATCATGCCTCCCTTGTTGCCATGTCAAGCCTCTACCCCACATTCTTGGCAAACCGTTGTTTGGCTAAGTTGCCGCTTTTGCTCAGCCCCTCTTATAGCGTTGCTAGTTGCAGGTGCCTTGTAGATTGTTAAATGATGGAACATGGATATGATGGGATATCATATTATCTCTTATCTAATTAATGCATCTATATACTTGGTAAAGGGTGGAAGGCTCGTCCTTATGCTTAGTGTTTTGTTCCACTCTTGCCGCCCTAGTTTCCGTCATACCGGTGTTATGTTCCTTGATTTTGCGTTCCTAACGCGGTTGGGGTTATGGGTCCCCCTTGATAGTTCTCTTTGAATAAAACTCCTCCAGCAAGGCCCAACCTTGGTTTTACCATTTGCCTCACCACCACCTATACTTTTCTCTTGGGAGTCACGCTTCTCTAAGTGTTGGTCCGAACTGGGCGATGTCCGACGCCCCCTGGGCAACCAGGGTCTATGCCATCCCGACGTCTTGCCCATCCGGTGTGCCCTGAGAATGAGATATGTGCAGCTCCTATCGGGATTTGTCGGCACATTCAGGCGGTCTGGTTTTACCATTGTTGAAATGTCTTGTAACCAGGATTCCGATTCTGATCGGGTTGTTCTGGGTGAAGCAATGTCCTTCGTTGATCGTGAGAGCTTGTGATGGGCTAAGTTGGGACACCCCTGCAGGGTATAAACTTTTAGGAGTCATGACCGCGGTTATGTGGCAGATGGGAATTTGTTAATATCCGATTGTAGAGAACTTGACACTTAACTCAACTGGTGTGTAGCCATGATGGTCTCTTTTCGGCGGAGTCCGGGAAGTTAACACGGTCTTGTGTTATGCTTGAATGTAAGTAGTTTCAGGATCACTTCTTGATCACTTGTAGCTTCACGACCATTGCGTAGCTTCTCATCTTACTCTTATTTGCGTATGTTTTAGCCACCATATTTGCTTAGAGCTTGCTGCAGCTCCACCTCGTTACCACATCCTACCCATAAGCTTAAATAGTCTTGATCTCGCGATGTGAGATTGCCGAGTCCTCATGACTCACGGATACTTCCAAACAGTTGCAGGTGCCAATGATACCAGTTCTGTAACACCCACAATGCGGCTATATCTCCCACGTGTCGGGGCATGACTTAGAGGCATAGCCGCATGGTAGGCTTGTCACAAGAGGGGTAATCTTCACACATCCCATGTACTGAATAAGAAACGGATAAAGAGTTGGCTTAAAATCGCCACTTCACACAATACATAAATAATTCATACATCATCCAAGATACAAACAAAGGTCCAACTACAGACCCAAAATAAAGGAAGACAACCCCAAATGCTAGATCCCCGATCGTCCCAACTGGGCTCCACTACTGATCAACCAGAAAACACACAAAACAATGATCAAGATCTTCCTCGACCTCCCACTTGAGCTGGGTTGTGTCACCTGCACTGGTATCATCGGCACCTGCAACTGTTTGTAAGAATCTGTGAGTTACGAGGACCCAACAATCTCACACCTGCGAGATCAAGACTATTTAAGCTTATGGGTAGGAAAGGGTAGTGAGGCGGATCTGCAGCAAGCACTAAGCATATATGGTGGCTAACTTACGCAAATAATAGCGAGAAGAGAACCAATGCAATGGTTGTGAACTAGAAGTGATCAAGAAGTGATCCTGAAACTACTTACGTTCAAGCATAACACAAGAACCGTGTTCACTTCGCGGACTTCGCCGAGAAGAGACCATCATGGCTACACACGCGGTTGATTCATTTTAATTAAGTATAGTTTCAAGTTCTCTACAACTCGATATTAAAAAATTCCCATCTGCCACATAACCGCGGGCACGGCTCTCCAAAGTTTATACCCTGCAGGGGTGTCCCAACTTAGCCCATCACAAGCTCTCACGGTCAATGAAGGATATTTTTCTCCCGGGAACACCCGATCAGTCTAAGGATCCCGGTTACAAGACATTTCGACAATGGTAAAAAAAGACCAGCAAAGCCGCCCGAATGTGCCGACAAATCCCGATAGGAGCTGCACATATCTCGTTCTCAAGGCACACCAGATGGGCAAGATGTCGGGTTGGCATAGACCCTGGTTGCCCTGGGGGCGCCGGACATCGCCCAGTTCGGACCAACACTTAGAGAAGCACTAGCCCAGGGGGGTTAAAAATAAAGATGACCCTCGGGAGCACAACTCCCAAGGGAAAAGTAGGAGGTGGTGAGGCAAATGTAAAACCAACGTGGGGCCTTGCTGGAGGAGTTTTATTCAAAGCGACCTGTCAAGGGGTTCCCATAACACCCAACTGCGTAAGAAACGCAAAATATAGGAACATAACACCGGTATGACGGAAACTAGGGCGGCAAGAGTGGAACAAATCACCAGGCATAAGGCCGAGACTTCCACCCTTTACCAATTATATAGATGCATTAATTAAATAAGAGATATTGTGATATCCCAACATATCCATGTTCCAACATGGAACAAAATTCATCTTCACTAGCAATTAGCAACGCTATAAGAGGGGCTGAGCAAAAGCGGTAACTTAGCCAAACAACAGTTTGCTAGGAAAGGTGGGTTAGAGGCTTGACATGGCAATATGGGAGGCATGATATAACAATTAGTAGGTAGTGCGACATAGCGATAGAGTGAGCAACTAGCAAGCAAAGATAGAAGTGGTTTGAGGGTATGGTCATTTTGCCTAAGATCCCACAAGGAAGAAGAATGAGTCCACGAAGAAGACAAACGGACGTAGTCGAACAGATCCTCACAAATCCGGAACGAAACCGAAGCTAACGAGAGAAGCAACCCGGAAAGAAGGAAACAACATAGTAAACAACCATCACATAAGCATGGCATGATGCACAACCAAGTATGATGCATGTCCGGTTTAATGAGGCATGGCATGGAAAAATGCACAAACAATCCTACAAATTAAGTGGAGCTCAATATGCAACTCCTTTGCATATTGACGAAACACCACGTCAATTATTTAGTTTTCTCTCATTTATGTACCCAACAATGTTAAATGTTATTAAACATGGCAAGAAGGGAAGCACAATAAAACTACCTATCTAGGCAAGTTTAAATGAGGCCGGAAATAACAAACAACAATTCCGAAAAATCCTTGTATGCATATTTTACGGTTTGTACTGTTTTGCCCTATACATAATTTTAGAGTTGTTAAACATGCAAGATGAGTGCACCATTTTAAACTAGGCATTTTTCTACCCCATTTACATAAAAAGTTTATTTAAAACCGAGCTACGGTTATTTAGTTATGAAATAAATTATTTTAACATGGCAATTAAGCAAAATTAAACAAACATCATTTTAAACATTTTAAATATGCACGAAAGTTGGATATTATTAAACTAGACAAAATTCTAAGAATTTTTCATATAAAGTTTAATTAATTCTGATGCATGGTTATTTAGGTGTGAGCATTTTAAAATGATGACATATTCTGTAATTATGCATGTGAAGGAAAATTAGTAAATTCGCGTGGGAAAAAAACACGTCCACGAGCTGAAACTTCAAAGCCCAACAAGCACATGAGAGGGGTTGGGCGCTGCTCACATGAACCAAGGCCCGTCTAGTGGAGATGTGGCAGCAGGGAAGCGGCTTGCGCCGAGTCTCGCTGCGTGCCTGGCGCGGTAGATTCAGAGGGTCAACGCGGTGCGCGCCTAGCTCGTCCTCGAAGCAGAGGCGAGGTGCTCGCTAGGAAGAAACAGGACGATGACAACTAGGAAGAGCTGTGGGCGAGGAAGAGTAGCGCGGCGGTGGGATCCGGCTAGGAAGGACCTGCAGGCAGCGGATCTGCACAGGACTGGAGGCGGCGCGACGAATTGAGGAGGCGACAGCCTCGGCACCTGCAGCAAAACGACGGTGAGGCGGAGAAGACAGCAGCGGCGCGATGCGAGGAACAGAAAAGGGGCTAGAGGCGGCGCAAGGAGCTCACCAGCGGGTGGTGAGGATGACGAAGAGATGACCCGAGGTAGCAGGTGAACAGGGCAGCGCGGCTCATCTCCATGGATGGACGTCCATGGAGAAATCGACACAGACGCGGGGTCGGGAAGAGGAGGCACTCACGGCATTGGACTTGGCAAAGCAGGAGAGCTCCGAGACGAACGGGACGCGGGGGTGGACACGGGAGGTCGGATCTGTCCGTCTTCCGGCTGGTCCTGGTGCAAACGGCGGCGACGGAGCTACAGCCACCCATGGACGTTCCTGGTACAGATAGGGAGAGGCATGAGAGACGAGGGAGAAAACACGGGGAGGAGGTATGGAGGAGAAGAAGAGGGGGAGGGGCGACGGGGTCCTGGTGGTGCTGCTGCTTGCAGCCGGTGGCGAGCTGCTCGGGATCCCCTCGCGATGGAACAGAGGAGGCACTGGTGGATGGAGTGGCTGTTGATTGGTGGATTCGGGATCGGGAGGGATCCCGAGGTAGATGGTGATTTGGTGGCGGCGGCGGACATGGAATGGATGGGACAGGTCCCCTAGGTTTTAGGTTAGACTAGATTAGGACTAGGGGTTTTATATAGGGAAAGGAAGGGGGTATTTGGATCATCCGATTAGAATCGGATGGCTGAGAATCTATAGGTTAGAAAGTCCAATTAAGAAAACGAAGATGTTTTATAGATGTTTGGGTATGATCCGGACCCATCGGTGACGACTGCCCGGGTCGGGTCCAGGACATCTTTCGGACGCGCGCACGAGGAGGGCCGCGGTCTAATGAGAGAGGTTAGATTGGGCTTGGCGGTAAGTAGTGGATTGTGTAGACGGTCTAGGGAGGAAAGAGATGGAAAGCCCGGCAACAGTGTCACATCCCTAGCTTCTGGTGCTGTCTGGTGTGTGCATCATGTTTAAATTCAAATGAAAATTTGAATTGGGGAATTTTCAAAAGCCTCAGAATCCTTTAAAAAAATGATCAAGATAAAAATTGCTTCAAATAAGTCCAAGAAAATGTTCCTGTTATCCTCTGGAAATATTGGCAAGAGGCAAAATCCAAACCAATATTTTTGGTGTCTCAGAAACATTTAATTTGGGCATTTGAATTAAATCAATAATTATTTGAATTGGATTTATATCTACTATTAAATAAATATAGGTCCAATAATTCTGAAATATTTTGTGGAGCATTGTTTTAATTCTTTTAGCTCCTAAAAATATTGTCAGAAGCAAAATAAATTGAATTGGTTTCAAAACCAAATTCAAAACAAACCTGCAAAATAGAAAACTGAATTAATTAGAAAAAGACA
>NC_041384.1:248502697-248526163 GCF_002162155.2 Triticum dicoccoides | reverse complement strand
CCCGAGCTCTCCCCCCCCTCTGTTCCTCTCTCCCTCTCGTGCCGAGCGCAGCCGTCGCCACCGACGCCGTTCGCCGCGGCCACCGGCCACCCCTCGCCTCGCCGATGCCTCCAGAAGAACCGCCGCGCCTTCTTCTTCGTCTCCACCAACCCATGTGACGCCGGAAGCCTCGGAGCGCCGTCCCCGACGCCTTCTTCCTCCTCGGGCCACCGAGATCGCCGGCGACCTCCCGTCGTCACCAGCCCCTCCCCGAGCCCACTGACCACCCCTGCGGACTCGCTGTGAGCTCCTACGCCTCCCCTCCCTCTTCCCCCCTTCGATTGTGCCCTGTAGCCCCGATCCCACCGAAGCCGCGAGCTCGGCTCCGCCGGCGATGTCGCCGCCGTCACTGCAGACAGCAAGGCTCGAAACCGAGCACGGCACCGTGCTCCTAGCATCCTCAGGAGCTCGGCGAGCCCCTTAACCATCCCTCCCGTCCTCTGTGGCCTCGCCCCGCTCGAACCCGAAGCTCCGGCCGCCGCCTCGCTCGCCGCCGGCACCGATTCCGGCCGCCCCGAGCGCAACTGACTCCACCAAGAGCTTCGGCTCATCCCCAGCTCCTCCTAGATGCCCTCCGCGGCCCATTTGGTCGCCGGAGTGGCCAAAACCACTCTCGCCGCCGCGTCGGGCTCGCCGGCGGCTAAACGCCGGCAGCCGACTTTGACTTTGACCACGGGTGGGCCCCCGTTGACTCTCCTGAGTCAATGACAGGTGGGGCCCAGCCCTGTTAACTATTAGGATTAGTTTAATTAATTTTAGTTAAGCTAATCACACTGACATGTGGGTCCCAGTGTCAGGTTTGACCTGGACCCGGTCTGTTGACCTGCTGAGGTCAGCATGACGCAATGATGACGCAGATAATCATTTTCTAAAATAATTCAGAAAATCCAGAAAATTATATAAACTTCTAAAAATCATAGAAAATTAAGCGTAACTCCAAATTAAATAATTTATATATGAAAAATTATCAGAAAAATTCAAGGAATCCATCTGTACCATTTTCATGCATGTTAGAACAACTTATAGCTGCTGTTTAGCACAAATCATATAAAGGGCATTTAAATAATCACATATGGAGTTTAAATTTGAATCTTGTATTCAAACCAACCCCATTTAACTTGTTGCTAGATGCATTGGCCCAAAACACATTCATTTTGCCATGTCATGATCATGCATCATATTGTGCATTGCATTGATTGTGTTTCTTTCTGTGTTGCCGGTATTTGTCCCCTCTCGATAGACGTGATACCGATGATGTGATCGTTGACACTGATGAAGACTCAATGTTATCTTCAAAAGTGCCAGGCAAGCAAAACCCCCTTGTTCGTTCCGATACAATCCCACTCTCTCGCTCTTGCTCTCTTTTACTGCATTAGGACAACAACGATTCAACTGTTACTTGCTGCGGTAGCTGAACCCCTTTATCCTTTGCATGACCTGTCATTGCCACAGTAAATAGATAAAACCCACTAGCATGAGTAGGAGTTGTTTGAGCCCTGATGTGCCTACTCATTTATGTTTGTTGTCATGCCTGCTACTGCTTAGAGTTGAGTCAGGTCTGATTCATCGGGGATGAATCAGAGGCGTGGGAACATGTCCTACTGTGTGTGAGCTAAGTGTGTGAATACGATTTGGTAAAGGTAGCGGTGAGAGGCCATGTAGGAGTACATGGTGGGTTGTCTCATTGCAGCCGTCCTCAGGAACTGAGTTCTGTGTTTGTGATCCATGATTAAGCTACTACCATGCATTGGGCCCGAAACCAATGGACCCTCTCGGCTTCTTAATCACCCTTGTCCTCTGTCCAGGAGTTGCAAGTAGTTTCTGGTGTTTGTAGTATGCTGGAGGCCGTGCGCAGCGCTGACCGTAGGGGTGGGCTGTGATGCGGTAGGCACGTGGCACGGTGTACCGGGCGCCCGTTTGGTGTCTCGGGAACCCTGTTCACATCGTTTGGGGCTGTGAGCGGAACTCCGGCCGGATCTCCTCATGGATGGAACCCGAATAGGCGATAAACCTGGACTAGAGACTTGAGTGATTAGGTAGGTCGTGGCCGACACCCACGTTGGGCTTCCGCTTGAAGGTTGCCGAGTACATGTCGTGTAAACGGCGGTAAGTGGTGAGAGCGTGTGTGAAGGAGTACACCCCTGCAGGGTTAACATCATCTATTCGAATAGCCGTGTCCGCGGAAAAGGACTTCTGGGTTGCTTATATCAGTTCATAGACAAGTGAAAGTGGATACTCTAAAATACGCAAGATAAGCGTGAGTGCTATGGATGGCGTTCTCGTAGGGAGACGGGAGCGGATCCATAGTGGTGTATTGATATGGTGAATATGTGGACTCGTGTGCGCCACCTCAAAAAGTTACTCGCAGTCGTAGTTCAGGATAGCCACCGAGTCAAAGCTAGCTTGCTGCAGTTAAACCCCACCATCCCTTTGTTGATAATGATGCATATGTAGATAGTTCTGATGTAAGTCTTGCTGGGTACATTTGTACTCACGTTTGCCTATTTTATGTTTTTGCAGAGAGACTTCAGTCTCACTAGTATTTCCGCGTGGTCTTCGACGTTTAGCTTGTTACCTCAGCTACGATCTTGTGCCTCGGCAGGATTTGGTAGATAGTCAGGCTTCTCAGCCTTTTTCATTTATAGATGTCTGTACTCAAACATGATAGCTTCCGCTTGTGCTTGATTTGTATGCTCTGAATGTTGGGTCATGAGACCCATGTTTGTAATATCTCGCTCCTCGGAGCCTATTGAATAGATTACTTGAGTCATAGAGTCATGTTGTGATGCCATGTTGTATTTGCACATATCAAGCATATTGTGTGTATGTTATTGAAATGCTTGGTATGTGTGGGATCTGACCATCTAGTTGTTTATCTTTAGTAGCCTCTCTTACGGGGAAATGTCTCCTAGTGTTTCCACCGAGCCATGGTAGCTTGCTACTGCTCCGGAACACTTAGGCTGGCCGGCATGTGTCCTTCTTCGTTCCTGTGTCTGTCCCTTCGGGGAAATGTCACGCGGTGAATACCGGAGTCCTGTTAGCCCGCTACAGCCCGGTTCACCGGAGTCCTGCTAGCCCAGTGCTACAGCCTGGATTCACTCGCTGATGACCGACACGTTCGATGCTGGGTCATGGATGCCTGTCCCTGTAAGTCTGTGCCGCTTTGGGTTTACGACTAGCCATGTCAGCCCGGGCTCCTTATCATATGGATGCTAGCGACACTGTCATATACGGGTGCCAAAAGGCGCAAACGGTCCCGGGCAAAGGTAAGGCGACACCCGTGGGAATACCGTGCGTGAGGCCGCAAAGTGATATGAGGTGTTACATGCTAGATCGATGTGGCATTGAGTCGGGGTCCTGACAGCGTTGGTATCAGAGCTTGACTGCCTGTAGGATTACCAAGCCAAACTGGTCGAAGTTGAGTCTAGAAATTCTTTAGTTATATAAGGGAATTGATTGTGGGATGGAACGTAAGGCTCTTTTTACTCCTTATACCTCATGCCCTTCTGATCTGAGTCATCTTATCTTTCCTGCGGGGATTAAGAACTAGGCTATCTCTTCTTTCTATTAGGATCACGTGTTACTAATCAGTAGACTTATAAGATTGTTGGATTTAAGTCTCAGTTCAGTTCCTACTACTTCCGTATGTTAATTGTTGATCTCGGAACCTTGATATTGTGCTTCTGAGTGGTTATGCCACCATTTTTGTGATTGTCTCAAATCTTTTTGAGCAATTATAGCCGTTATGCTGTCCGAGTAATCCCAGGTTTCTAAATAGTCCGATGCATTTGCAAATCCCTTCCTTCTGTTTCCGATGTTCCCATTGGCCAGATTAACCACACTAATCGGTGTGTTGAGGTAATTATTGCCTCGACATATATGTTGGAATTATTATTATGACCCTAAGTGCTTAGGGGATCATCTAGTGGTCTAGCCATGATTTGTGTCCTAGTGTGATGATTCTGGCCATCATTCTCGAAAGCATCCCGTGATGCTACCTAGTAGTAGGTATTCTACTCCTTGGGTTTTGAACCCGAGATTCACTCTACTTAAATCATGTTGATAGTGTTGCTCGTTCCTTTAGGTTATTAGTAACCTTTGCATTAGTCCTCGATGTTCGTGGTATTCCTTTCCTCCAAATACTATGAACCGCTTATGGCAGATGTTCCTCGCTGATCGAAAGATCACAATCAGAGTGCTCTCGATGGGTTCTCGATTCTACATTGTGACTCTGCCAGTTCTACCTTTCTGCATGGGTTATCCGGAAGAAATATGTTGAACTTGGTTCGACATACTAATCTATGCATCCACAACTCAGCAAATTATATGTTCCTTTCAGTTGTTCTCTTTAGTTGCATTCTGACCCTCGTCTATCAATTGATAGTCAAGAGTATGCGTGCGTTCGTTTCTCGATGTCTATTACTCTTGTGGTCCGTCAAGCCATTCTATCGCAGAATGACTAGGAGAAACAAACTCCAGTACCTCTTCCATATCCAGGATTGGGTCAAAGAAGTTGTGCCCCACAGAACAAATCGCTAATCCAGCTTTTGGTTCTGTTCTACCTTGGAGTATTACCCCCTTTATGTCAGAATTATCACGAGAATTGCACCAACTCTCATGAATTTTGACGAAGTGATACTTCTCACCATCATTAGTCATTCCTCGGCCCTCGTGTTGATGCAACCGGAATACCGACAAATGAATTGTGATGTGTGAAATCAATACTGCTAGCAACTCTGTTGCTTTGTAGTTAAAGGATAATAATTTCATTCTTAGTATGTTGGTTTTCGAATCATCCTTCTAAGACTGATCGTGCTACCTAGTCCTTATTTCGGTGCACCCTTCGATTGATGAGTTAGGATCTTGTCAAGTCCTCACTCATTTGATTATATCGTCTTGCCCTCAAAAGCGAGATTGTTCTCGAGCTTAGTAACATACCGGTGGTTCGTGATTTTCTGAATGTCTTCTCGGAAGTATCACCAGGTCGTCACCTGACCGATATGTTAAGCCCGTGATCAAGTTGGTTTCTTATGAACCACCTTCTTTCCAAGAATCGGTGTTAGATATCCCTGAGCTAGTTGGTTAAGCTGGACAACAACTTGGAGAGTTGGAAGATAAAAGCTTGTCTGACTTAGTTCGTTCCAAAGGGATATTCTTGTGTAGTGTGTGTTGAAGAAAGATGATATCTTCATCGATTGGTCCCTGTGATCAGTTGTTGGACCTATTGTCTTATCCATCCTTTGATTTGAGTGTGGGCCATCGTCAAATCAACTCAGTACCAACGATGCTCGTAATGTTGTCTTATTCGTGGTTGATCCCTCGAGCATACACCATTACATCTTTGGTCTGACCAATGCTATCACCGTGTTCACTTAACTATGGAATTCCTTTTAAAAGGAAAACCCGGATGAATTGTTGTTGAGCCCATTGACAACATCCTTATCTCCTCCATGATTTTGTTGAGCATTAAGCTAGTGTTGGAAATTTTTGAAAGCATTTGTTCATGCTAGCTCATGAAGCATATGTTTGGATGAAGGTAGTGACTTCCTTTAATTCATGTGCATCTTATACAAGTTGCCGCCGTGGATTCGAGAAAGTCAATGTTGCTTTCTTTGGAATCATTCCAAATCAGTCATGCACACGTGCGAAAAATGCTGTGGTTTGAAGACTTGCAACCTTCAATCTATATGTATCCCTAGCACACCAAGCCACTGATTGATTTGTTCAAGGAGAAGGAGTTCCTTGATAAGAGCTAATCCGGACTTATGAAAGAACTTCGATACCCTCGTTGATGGTTCCCCCTCCTGAACTCGGTAGTGTTTTATTATAAGACTACCACGTGGTCATGCTTGTCTGGGACAACGTGTTCACATGTTTGTAGCAGAACCATCTCATGTTTTGGAGCTTGCTATCGTAGTTCATCTCCCGAGAATCCCGCAACGTCATCTCATCGATTTGTGTTGCAAACTTTCATTTTTCTTCCTAAGACTCGATGAGCCTGGAATATCCTAACACCAACCAGAGCTGAATCTCAGGCAGATATGATGGTTGGAACATTTCCCTAAGAACTATAATATTGGTCTCTCGATAACCGGTAAGGTGGATGTCGTGGCCAACACACCCATCCGGTAGACCTATTATTATAGTATCTTGTTTGAGGAAGTTGGCCACCCCCCCCCCATAGGGATTTCGTAGGATTTACTCCCTAGTTGCCCCTATGGATTTTTGTGTTCCCGAAGTCCGACCTTTTACTTGATGTTTTAGATATCAAACCATATCTATGAATGGGTTATACTAGCACATCAAGGAGAACATTAGAAGCGGAGTGCTAAATGTCTCTCGGTCGATCATCCAGATTTTATTTGCTTGGCCTCGCTAAGGTGAAATCTGAGAAAGTGTTATCCTCCTTCGCATCTGCATCGTCCATCGCTATCTATCATGGTAGTATGTTGTGTTGTCAGCACCCTTGACGTGGTTGTTGATAAAACCTTGATGATTATGGAAATGCTCAAGTTCTTGAGAGCACGCACAAGCACTACGTGTTATCATCATCTCTAACTGGGATTCCTCTCAGTTTCCTCGGCAAATGCTATGACCTTTTCAAACAGTGAATTCACTCTCTTTTGTTGGATTCTTCCCCAGTTACCAGAATCATTCCCAACATTTGCATTTTGTTCCTAGCTTGCACCGCCAATGTGCCATTCTACCATGGGTCTCTTCCATTTCCGGTGATAAGCAAATTCATCTATTACGTTGTCTCCAACAAGGTAATCCACATCATCCAAGTCCGAGTATGCCATTCTACCGACCCCCTCCAAACGATCGCTCGAGAATTGCCTTAGGCTGGTTTAAAGAGTTTCAATGATCTCTGAATCAAAAGTAATTCTTTTTGCCACTTAAGGGGATATCTCTACGAGTCACCTTCCCTAAGGTGTATCGTTATGGTATCATGGCAACTCAACTCCTCGCTACGTTGACAATCGTTTACCACCTTCTTAGGTATGAAATTGTTGTCTACCTAGTGAACCTTCGTCATCCGTTTCTTCCACCCCTATTGATGTGTATCTCGTGTCTCAACCCGAAAGATGGTTCTATGTCTCATTCCGTAAGTTAATCTTGAGTTGTTCGATCTTCGAGGAGATCGACCCTTCTAGAGTCTCCTTCTTCCCTCCATGTCATGTTGACAGGATTTCTCAGAGCAAGACTTCAAGACAATAATGATGAATGAATCAACGTTCAACTGAAGTGCACCCTGGATCGTGAAGATTATACTAGTTTGCGTTTCCCCTTCACCTTACCCTACGCTTGAATCTCGAGACGAGATTCTTGTTTAGTGGGGGTGAGTTGTCACATCCCTAGCTTCTGGTGCTGTCTGGTGTGTGCATCATGTTTAAATTCAAATGAAATTTGAATTGAGGAATTTTCAAAAAGCCTCAGGAAACCTCTAAAAATAACCAACAATTAAATCTTCTCAAATGTGTCCAAGAAAATGTTCCTGTTATTCCATGGAAATATTGGTAAGAGGTAAAAATTAAACCAATATTTTTGGAGTCACAGAGATAATTATTTTGGCCATTTGAATTAATCCAATAACTATTTGCTTTGGATTTATATTTAAATATATATTAAATATGACTCCAATAATTCTGGAAGTTTGTGAGTGGCTTTGTATATATTTTAGCAAGCCACCTAAAAATCTACAGAATTTATTTAAATGATTTAGTTGCTTGGTAGCTAAAGGATAATAATTTCATTCTTAGCGTGTTGGTTTTTGAATCATCCTTCTAAGACTGATCGTGCTACCTAGTCCTTATTTCGGTGCACCCTTCGATTGATGAGTTAGGATCTTGTCAAGTCCTCACTCATTTGATCATATCGTCTTGCCCTCAAAAGCGAGATTGTTCTCGAGCTTAGTAACATACCGGTGGTTCATGATTTTCTGAATATCTTCTCGGAAGTATCACCAGGTCGTCACCTGACCGTTATGTTGAGCTCGAGATCAAGTTGGTTTCTTGTGAACCACCTTCTCTCCAAGAATCGGTGTTAGATATCCCTGAGCTAGTTGGTTAAGCTAGACAACAACTTGGAGAGTTGGAGGATAAAAGCTTGCCTGACTTAGTTCGTTCCAAAGGGATAATCTTGTGTAGTGTGTGTTGAAGAAAGATGACATCTTCATCGATTGGTCCCTGTGATCAGTTGCTGGACCTATTGTCTTATCAATCCCTTGATTTGAGTGTGGGCTATCGTCAAATCAAATCAGTACCAACGATGCTCGTAATGTTGTCCTACTCGTGGTTGACCCCTCGAGCATACACCATTACATCTTTGGTCTGACCAATGCTATCACCGTGTTCACATGATGGTGGAAGTCCAGTGATATGGAAATTCCGATGAGTTGCTGTTGAGCCCATCAGTAGCATTTTGTCTCCCCCCATGAATCATGTTGAACATCAACCTAGTGTTGGAAACTTGTGTAAGCATTTCTTCGTGTTTCGTTCATGAAGCATATGTTTGAATGAAAGTAGTGATTTTCCCTAATTCATGTGCATCTGATGCAAGTTGCCGCCGTGGATTCGAGAAAGTCAATGTTGCTTTCTTTGGAATCATTCCAAATCAGTCATGCACACGTGCGAAGA
Organism: Triticum dicoccoides; assembly: GCF_002162155.2. Taxonomy (NCBI): domain Eukaryota; kingdom Viridiplantae; phylum Streptophyta; class Magnoliopsida; order Poales; family Poaceae; genus Triticum; species Triticum dicoccoides. Next base: position 248,517,488 of record NC_041384.1, on the reverse strand, counting down.
ATGCTGTGGTTTGAAGACTTGCAACCTTCAATCTATATGTATCCCTAGCACACCAAGCCACTGATTGATTTGTTCAAGGAGAAGGAGTTCCTTCATAAGAGCTAATCCGGACTTATGAAAGAACTTCGATACCCTCGTTGATGGTTCCCCCTCCTGAACTCGGTAGTGTTTTATTATAAGACTACCACGTGGTCATGCTTGTCTGGGACAACGCGTTCACATGTTTGTAGCAGAACCAGCTCATGTTTTGGAGCTTGCTATCGTAGTTCATCTCCCGAGAATCCCGCAACGTCATCTCGTCGATTTGTGTTGCAAACTTTCATTTTTCTTCCTAGACTCGATGGGTCTGGAATATTCTGACACCAACCAGATCTGAATCTCAGGCAGATATGATGGTTGGAACATTTCCCCAAGAACTATAATATTGGTTCCTCGATAACTGGTAAAGTGGATGTCGTGACCAGCACCACCCAGCCGAAAGACCTATTATTGTAGTATCTTGATTGAAGAAGTTGGCCACCTCCCCATAAGGATTTCGTAGGATTTACCTCCGTAACTGTTCCTTATGGATTCTATTGCTCCCGAAGTCCGACCTTTTACTTGATGTTCTAGTTATCAAACCATATCTATGAATGGGATACACTAGCACATCAAGGAGAACATTAGAAGCGGAGTGCTAAATGTCTCTCGGTCGATCATCCAGATTTTATTTGCTTGGCCTCGCTAAGGTGAAATCTGAGAAAGTGTTATCCTCCTTCGCATCTGCATCGTCCATCGCTATTCATCATGGTAGTATGTTGTGTTGTCAGCACCCTTGACGCGGTTGTTGATAAAACCTTGATGATTGTGGAAATGCTCAAGTTCTTGAGAGCACGCACAAGCGCTACGTCTTATCATCGGCACTAGCTGGGATTGCCCCAGATTTCCTCGGTTATGCTATAACCACTCCAACAGTGAATTTACTCTCTATTGTTGGGTTCTTCCCTAGTTACCAGAATCATTCCCAGCATTTGCATTTTGTTCCCAGCTTGCACCGCCAATGTGCCATTCTACCATGGGTCTCTTCCATTTCCGGTGATAAGCAAAATTCATCCATTACGTTGTCTTCAACAAGGTAATCCACATCATCCAAGTTTGAGTATGCCATTCTACCGAACCCCTTTAAATGATCGATTATGATTTGCCTTAAGCTGGTATAAAGAGTTTCAATGATCTCTGAATCAAAGGTAATTCTTTTGCCACTTAAGGGGAGATATCTACGAGTCACGGTTCCGAAGGTGTCTCGTTGTGGTATCATGGCAACTCAACTCCTCGCTACGTTGACAACCGATTACCACCTTCTTAAGTGTGGAATTGTTGTCCACCTAGTGAACCTTCGTCATCCGTTTCTTTCCACCCCTCTTGATGTGTATCTCGTGTCTCAACCCGAGAGATGGTCCTATGTCTCATTCCGTGAGTTGTTCGATCTTCAAGAAGATCGACCCTTCTAGAGTCTCCTTCTTCCCTCCATGTCATGTTGGTAGGATTTCTCAGAGCAAGACATCAAGACAATGATGGTGAATGAATCAACGTTCAACTGAAGTGCACCCTGGATCGTGAAGATTATACTAGTTGCGTTTCCCCTTCACCTTACCCTACGCTTGAATCTCGAGACGAGATTCTTGTTTAGTGGGGGTGAGTTGTCACATCCCTAGCTGCTGGTAGTGCTCTAGGCTAGCTTCATGTGTGCATCATGTTTAAATTCTGAAATTTGAACTGAGGGAAATTGGAAGCCTCAAAACCCTAAATAAAAGAAGGGCAGAAACCCTAAAAATCTCATTCATTGTTCCAAAATGCTCTTCTTAAATGTTTGATAATTTTTGGCAAGGGTTCTGGTCCCAACCAAAATATTGAACATTTTTAAGGATTTATTTTTGGGACTTTGGATTTAATTCATTAGCTATTTGAATTTGAATTATATTCATATAATTAGAATATAATTTCAAATACCCCTGAAATATTTTATAAGCTTTTGGAAAAGTCCATCTAGCAATATAAAATATTCAGAGGAGTTTTTGGCATTGTTTGGATTATTTTAAATTCAAAACAGTGGCAAAATAAATTAAATAAAAACAAAACAGAAGAAAAATATGAAACAGAACAGAACTTACCTGGCGGCCCAAGTGGCCGGCCCAGCCCACCACCACAGCCTCCCTGTCGTCTTCCTCCCTGGACAGGAGGACGAGCGCGTGCCCGCCGCGCGCTGGCCACGCGCCTCGCCAGCTCCTGCTTACCGCTCTCCCCCGACGCTCTGGACGCCCTGGACGTCGACACGCGGCCTCCCCGACCGCCCCTCACTCTCTCCCGAGCTCTCCCCCTCCTCTGTTCCTCTCTCCCTCTCGTGCCGAGCGCAGCCGTCGCCACCGACGCCGTTCGCCGCGGCCACCGGCCACCCCTCGCCTCGCCGATGCCTCCAGAAGAACCGCCGCGCCTTCTTCTTCGTCTCCACCAACCCATGTGACGCCGGAAGCCTCGGAGCGCCGTCCCCGACGCCTTCTTCCTCCTCGGGCCACCGAGATCGCCGGCGACCTCCCGTCGTCACCAGCCCCTCCCCGAGCCCACTGACCACCCCTGCGGACTCGCTGTGAGCTCCTACGCCTCCCCTCCCTCTTCCCCCCTTCGATTGTGCCCTGTAGCCCCGATCCCACCGAAGCCGCGAGCTCGGCTCCGCCGGCGATGTCGCCGCCGTCACTGCAGACAGCAAGGCTCGAAACCGAGCACGGCACCGTGCTCCTAGCATCCCCAGGAGCTCGGCGAGCCCCTTAACCATCCCTCCCGTCCTCTGTGGCCTCGCCCCGCTCGAACCCGAAGCTCCGGCCGCCGCCTCGCTCGCCGCCGGCACCGATTCCGGCCGCCCCGAGCGCAACTGACTCCACCAAGAGCTTCGGCTCGTCCCCAGCTCCTCCTAGATGCCCTCCGCGGCCCATTTGGTCGCCGGAGTGGCCAAAACCACTCTCGCCGCCGCGTCGGGCTCGCCGGCGGCTAAACGCCGGCAGCCGACTTTGACTTTGACCACGGGTGGGCCCCCGTTGACTCTCCTGAGTCAATGACAGGTGGGGCCCAGCCCTGTTAACTATTAGGATTAGTTTAATTAATTTTAGTTAAGCTAATCACACTGACATGTGGGTCCCAGTGTCAGGTTTGACCTGGACCCGGTCTGTTGACCTGCTGAGGTCAGCATGACGCAATGATGACGCAGATAATCATTTTCTAAAATAATTCAGAAAATCCAGAAAATTATATAAACTTCTAAAAATCATAGAAAATTAACCGTAACTCCAAATTAAATAATTTATATATGAAAAATTATCAGAAAAATTCAAGGAATCCATCTGTACCATTTTCATGCATGTTAGAACAACTTATAGCTGCTGTTTAGCACAAATCATATAAAGGGCATTTAAATAATCACATATGGAGTTTAAATTTGAATCTTGTATTCAAACCAACCCCATTTAACTTGTTGCTAGATGCATTAGCCCAAAACACATTCATTTTGCCATGTCATGATCATGCATCATATTGTGCATTGCATTAATTGTGTTTCTTTCTGTGTTGCCGGTATTTGTCCCCTCTCGATAGACGTGATACCGATGATGTGATCGTTGACACTGATGAAGACTCAATGTTATCTTCAAAAGTGCCAGGCAAGCAAAACCCCCTTGTTCATTCCGATACAATCCCACTCTCTCGCTCCTGCTCTCTTTTACTGCATTAGGACAACAACGATTCAACTGTTACTTGCTGCGGTAGCTGAACCCCTTTATCCTTTGCATGACCTGTCATTGCCACAGTAAATAGATAAAACCCACTAGCATGAGTAGGAGTTGTTTGAGCCCTGATGTGCCTACTCATTCATGTTTGTTTGTCATGCCTGCTATTGCTTAGAGTTGAGTCAGATCTGATTCATCGGGGATGAATCAGAGGCGTGTGAACCTGTCCTACTGTGTGTGAGCTAAGTGTGTGAACACGATTTGGTAAAGGTAGCGGTGAGAGGCCATGTAGGAGTACATGGTGGGTTGTCTCATTGCAGCCGTCCTCAGGAACTGAGTTCTGTGTTTGTGATCCATGATTCAGCTACTACCACGCATTGGGCCCGAAACCAATGGACCCTCTCGGCTTCTTGATCACCCTTGTCCTCTGTCCAGGAGTTGCAAGTAGTTTCTGGTGTTTGTAGTATGCTGGAGGCCGTGGGCAGCGCTGACCGTAGGGGTGGGCTGTGATGCGGTAGGCACGTGGCACGGTGTACCGGGCGCCCGTTTGGTGTCTCGGGAACCCTGTTCACATCGTTTGGGGCTGTGAGCGAATACTCCGGCCGGATCTCCTCATGGATGGAACCCGAATAGGCGATAAACCTGGACTAGAGACTTGAGTGATTAGGTAGGTCGTGGCCGACACCCACGTTGGGCTTCCGCTTGAAGGTTGCCGAGTACATGTCGTGTAAACGGCGGTAAGTGGTGAGAGCGTGTGTGAAGGAGTACACCCCTGCAGGGTTAACATCATCTATTCGAATAGCCGTGTCCGCGGAAAAGGACTTCTGGGTTGCTTATATCAGTTCATAGACAAGTGAAAGTGGATACTCTAAAATACGCAAGATAAGCGTGAGTGCTATGGATGGCGTTCTCGTAGGGAGACGGGAGCGGATCCATAGTGGTGTATTGATATGGTGAATATGTGGACTCGTGTGCGCCACCTCAAAAAGTTACTCGCAGTCGTAGTTCAGGATAGCCACCGAGTCAAAGCTAGCTTGCTGCAGTTAAACCCCACCATCCCTTTGTTGATAATGATGCATATGTAGATAGTTCTGATGTAAGTCTTGCTGGGTACATTTGTACTCACGTTTGCCTATTTTATGTTTTTGCAGAGAGACTTCAGTCTCACTAGTATTTCCGCGTGGTCTTCGACGTTTAGCTTGTTACCTCAGCTACGATCTTGTGCCTCGGCAGGATTTGGTAGATAGTCAGGCTTCTCAGCCTTTTTCATTTATAGATGTCTGTACTCAGACATGATAGCTTCCGCTTGTTCTTGATTTGTATGCTCTGAATGTTGGGTCATGAGACCCATGTTTGTAATATCTCGCTCCTCGGAGCCTATTGAATAGATTACTTGAGTCATAGAGTCATGTTGTGATGCCATGTTGTATTTGCACATATCGAGCATATTGTGTGTATGTTATTGAAATGCTTGGTATGTGTGGGATCTGACCATCTAGTTGTTTATCTTTAGTAGCCTCTCTTATGGGGAAATGTCTCCTAGTGTTTCCACCGAGCCATGGTAGCTTGCTACTGCTCCGGAACACTTAGGCTGGCCGGCATGTGTCCTTCTTCGTTCCTGTGTCTGTCCCTTCGGGGAAATGTCACGCGATGAATACCGGAGTCCTGTTAGCCCGCTACAGCCCGGTTCACCGGAGTCCTGCTAGCCCAGTGCTACAGCCTGGATTCACTCGCTGATGACCGACACGTTCGATGCTGGGTCATGGATGCATGTCCCTGTAAGTTTGTGCCACTTTGGGTTTACGACTAGCCATGTCAGCCCGGGCTCCTTATCATATGGATGCTAGCGACACTGTCATATACGTGTGCCAAAAGACGCAAACGGTCCCGGGTAAAGGTAAGGCGACACCCGTGGGAATACCGTGCGTGAGGCCGCAAAGTGATATGAAGTGTTACATGCTAGATCTATGTGGCATTGAGTCGGGGTCCTGACAGCGTTGGTAAGAGCACGGCTTTGAGCTCGTGGGGCTCACAGGAAGCCCATGCGCAGCTCAGCTTGCCCAAAACCCCACCAGGGCCTCGCGCCCGTTACCACCCGAACTCCGGCGCCGCCGCGAGCTCCGTTCCGACGAGCCCCGGCGTTCCCGCAGCCTCCCACCTACCCCATCAGATGCGGGAGAGCCCGGGCTACGCCCCGGTGCCCCCAGCCGCCGCCTCCGTCGCCTTTAGCGCAAGTCCGGCGCGTTGCCGCCGCCATTTTGGTCGCCGCCGGCGTAAGTCCGGCGATGATGACGTGGGCATCATTAGCGGCTAACCTCCCCCCACACTAATCAACCCCCTAGGCCACTGACAGCGGGCCCCACCCCTGGTCAAACCCCAGTCAGCGCTGGGTTTGACCGGGATTAGCTCCTGTGTCACTGACGTGTGGCCCCCACACGTCAGATTTGACCTGGGGCGCCCAGTTGACCCTGCTGACGTCACTGTGACGTGGGGCTGACGCAATAAGTATTTTCTGGATTTAATTATATTCAGGAAATTTCAGAAAATGCCTAAAACTTCTAAAATTCATAGAAATTCAACCGTAACTCCAAATTAAATAAATTATATATGAAAAATTATCAGAAAAATTCAAGGAATCCATCTGTACCATTTTCATGCATGTTAGAACAACTTATAGCTGCTGTTTAGCACAAATCAATTAAATGGCATTTGAATAATCACATATGGAGTTTGAATTTGAATCTTGTATTCAAACCAACTTCATTTAATCTGTTGCTAGTTGCATTAGCCCAAAACACATTCATTTGCCATGTCATGATCATGCATCATATTGTGCCTTGCGTTGATTGTGTTCCCTTCTGTGTTGCCGGTATTTGTCCCCTCTCGATAGACGTGATACCGATGATGTGATCGTTGACACTGATGAAGACTCAATGTTATCTTCAGAAGTGCCAGGCAAGCAAAATCCCCTTGTTCATTCCGATACAATCCTACTCTCTCGCTCCTGCTCTCTTTTACTGCATTAGGACACCATCGATTCATCTGTTACTTGTTGCGGTAGCTGAACCCCTTTATCCTTTGCATGACCTATCATTGCCACAGTAAATAGATGAAACCCACTAGCATGAGTAGGAGTTGTTTGAGCCCTGTTGTGCCTACTCATTCATGCTTGTTTGTCATGCCTGCTACTGCTTAGAGTCGAGTCGGGTCTGATTCATCGGGGATGAATCAGAGGCGTGTGAACATGTCCTACTGTGTGTGAGCTAAGTGTGTGAACAGGATTTGGTAAAGGTAGCGGTGAGAGGCCATGTAGGAGTACATGGTGGGTTGTCTCATTGCAGCCGTCCTCAGGAACTGAGTTCTGTGTTTGTGATCCATGATTCAGCTACTACCACGCATTGGGCCCGAAACCAATGGACCCTCTCGGCTTCTTGATCACCCTTGTCCTCTGTCCAGGAGTTGCAAGTAGTTTCTGGTGTTTGTAGTATGCTGGAGGCCGTACGCAGCGCTGACCGTAGGGGTGGGCTGTGATGCGGTAGGTACGTGGCACGGTGTACCGGATGCCCGTTTGGTATCTCGGGAACCCTGTTCACATCGTTTGGGGCTGTGAGCGAAACTCCGGCCGGATCTCCTCATGGATGGAACCCGAATAGGCGATAAACCTGGACTAGAGACTCGAGTGTTTAGGTAGGCCGTGGCCGACACCCACGTTGGGCTTCCGCTTGAAGGTTGCCGAGTACATGTCGTGTAAACGGCGGTAAGTGGTGAGAGCGTGTGTGAAGAAGTACACCCCTGCAGGGTTAATATCATCTATTCGAATAGCCGTGTCCGCGGAAAAGGACTTCTGGGTTGCTTATATCAGTTCATAGACAAGTGAAAGTGGATACTCTAAAATACGCAAGATAAGCGTGAGTGCTATGGATGGCGTTCTCGTAGGGAGACGGGAGCGGATCCATAGTGGTGTATTGATATGGTGAATATGTGGACTCGTGTGCGCCACCTCAAAAGAGTCGCTTGCAGTCATAGTTTAGGATAGCCACCGAGTCAAAGCTGGCTTGCTGCAGTTAAACCCCACCATCCCTTTGTTGATAATGATGCATATGTAGATAGTTCTGATGTAAGTCTTGCTGGGTACATTTGTACTCACGTTTGCCTATTTTATGTTTTTGCAGAGAGACTTCAGTCTCACTAGTATTTCCGCGTGGTCTTCGACGTTTAGCTTGTTACCTCAGCTACGATCTTGTGCCTCGGCAGGATTTGGTAGATAGTCAGGCTTCTCAGCCTTTTTCATTTATAGATGTCTGTACTCAGACATGATAGCTTCCGCTTGTGCTTGATTTGTATGCTCTGAATGTTGGGTCATGAGACCCATGTTTGTAATATCTCGCTCCTCGGAGCCTATTGAATAAATACTTGAGTCGTAGAGTCATGTTGTGATGCCATGTTGTATTTGCACATATCGAGCATATTGTGTGTATGTTATTGAAATGCTTGGTATGTGTGGGATCTGACCATCTAGTTGTTTATCTTTAGTAGCCTCTCTTACGGGGAAATGTCTCCTAGTGTTTCCACCGAGCCATGGTAGCTTGCTACTGCTCCGGAACACTTAGGCTGGCCGGCATGTGTCCTTCTTCGTTCCTGTGTCTGTCCCTTCGGGGAAATGTCACGCTTTGAGTATCGGAGTCCTGTTAGCCCGCTACAGCCCGGTTTACCGGAGTCCTGCTAGCCCAGTGCTACAGCCCGGACCCACTTGCTGATGACCGACACGTTCGAAGCTGGGTCATGGATGCCTGTCCCTGTAAGTCTGTGCCGCTTTGGGTTTACGACTAGCCATGTCAGCCCGGGCTCCTTATCATATGGATGCTAGCGACACTGTCATATACGTGTGCCAAAAGGCGCAAACGGTCCCGGGCAAAGGTAAGGCGACACCCGTGGGAATACCGTGCGTGAGGCCGCAAAGTGATATGAGGTGTTACATGCTAGATCGATGTGGCATTGAGTCGGGGTCCTGACAAACAGTTTTCGGAGACTGAAAACGTCTGACGTTAGACCGGCTATAATGTCGCTATAGTTAACCATTGGGGCGTCAAACGGACTCCGAATGCAATGAAACTTGGCAGGCGACCTACTAACAACAAAACAACACCGCACGCTAACTGCCATCCCATTCCAAGAACATCTCCCGGCCACTTATAAAATAAAATTTTGGACGTACCACGGGCGCATGCAAGTGTGTCTGGGCTCAGAACGGACAACGGACGGAACTAGGGGAACCCAGACGAATGCAAGTTTTGAAAACATGATGATGCAATGCACATGATGACATGATAAAATGCAACACACAACCAAATGACATGGCAACGTCGGCGAATAACTGGAAGACACCTGGCGCATCGGTCTCGGGGCATTACAACACTCCACCACTACAAGAGGATCTCGTCCCGAGATTTAGGATCGCACTAGAGGGAAGCGGAAGAGGAAGGCGAAGAGGTAAAACTAAGTTGCTTCTTTGACAAATGAGTGAAACCCACAAACCTTGAGAGGTGTAACAAATCGAAAGAAAGAATACAATGGGGGTGAACAACATTGCAAACACTCTGTTAGCAAAGAAGAACAAAGAACATGATGAGAACCAAGAGCTTAGGGGACAAGATAGATTTTGAAGCCACTCCGGTTAAAACAAGATAGAGAAGGAATAAGAATGGTATAATTTGGACTGCACTTCGACTATAAATGGAAGGAATTAAACATGAACTTGGGAAGATTGGATGATTCGTCATGAAATCAACAACACACTACCTCCGAAACTATTGAAAGAATGGCTCAAGCGGTAAGAAAGGTTTCAGACAGCACTCCAGTTGAGAAGTGAGGCAAAACTTGACAGAATGGGAAGAACTTGAAAAGAGGGCATGACACTCCGGTTGAATGGATAATCAAAGGAAAGAACATGATCTTTGCAAAAAATGGGATGATGGGTTGAAGAGTGCAACATCACAATGCCTCCGGAACAAAAGAATAGAAGCTAGATTGTTAGGAAGAAAGAAAGTAGAAGAAAATGATAACTTCTACCACCAATGAATTTGAAGGCATCCTTAGTACGAAGGATTGAATGGAGTTGTTGAAAAATTAAACAACAAAAGAATATGGTTGTTGTGGGCTTATGGAAAACTTCTCAAAATTATGACATGAAATTCTACCACTAACGCAAACAATAGATTGGATTGATATCAACAAGGAGACGAGAAACTTATTTCACCGGGATAGGAAGAAAAGATTGGATCATTGATAAGCATCAAAATAGCAACATTCCCAATGGAAGGCTTTCGGTGAAATCTGAACCAAGATACTCTAATGAAGAGATCGATGGATTGAGAAGAGCTCATGCTCGAAGAAATTGATGGGTTTAACTATCTCATTCTTGACAACTTGCGAATCATTAAACACGAAAGAAATTGTCAACAATGACATAACACCACCTCAAAAGATAAGGTAGAAAGAATTGCACTTCGGAATGCAAGATGAAGAATGCTTGACCTTGTCAAAACAAAACATGTGTTGAGCACCATGTTATTTTAGATTATATCTAGGCGGAATCTTTGGTCCGAGAGAAATCTTGAAGAACAATTGAAGAATGAAAGGAATCCTTGATGAACCACCATGTATAGCCTCCATGAAGAACTCTGGATAGGAAATTATAACATTAAAGAATTGGAGGTTTGAAGCGAAACAATATTGAAGCAAAGATTAGATGAAGCTTCGCGATGATATAATTGAGAGGTCTTGGAACTCCGAGAAAGTATGAAGCACTTGAACCGAGAGTTTAATCATCGTGAACAAACTCCGGAAGAATGAATCCCTCACTTGGATGAAGCAAGAATAAGAATTATGTTATGCGTATCGTTCACCATTTAAATTGATGACAAGCAACGGATTTGGCACACTATTTATTCTCGTAGAGAGGATTAAGAGAGATATAGTGTAAACTCAATGAACCACCAGTAGGATTTGGAAACAACGAATGAATTGATATGAGAACATAGGAAGAGGAATCTTGATTGAACCACTGTAAAAATTGAAAATGGAAGTAGCAAAGGCACAATTCACCGGGAAGAATTGGAAAATGAATGAATATACTTGCTGGGGTTTAGATACATGAAAACGAAGAGATCATGAACTGATTATATGATATTTGAACGATGCACCGGTCAGATTTGGAGAATGAAAGCTGAAAGCTGAGAATGAATACTTCTGAGATGATGGGCTTCGGCGAATCAAACTAAAAAGACTCTTGAATTGCTCCGGATGGGTGAAAATAATTCTCACACTCGAAAACAATTATGAGAGGATGGCATAACGCTAGAACCATGAATCTTCGAGAGAACGGACCAAGATTTAGAGGAAACACATCTTCAGTCTTCAAAAGCAGAGAATGACGATGAGAAACACCACCACAAATTGTTTAGACACTCAGGAGGATCAAAACAAAGAGGTTGATCCAGCAGACTAAGGCATGGCCTAGTGGTGGGAAGGGGCTGATGCCTTCCCACCCACCAGGTTCAAGGCATGGTACTTGCAATTTGGGTTTGTTGCACCAATTATACAGTAGGGGGTTCCCTTACAGTCTTTCTGTCAAAAAAAAGAGGTTGATCCAACTATGAAAAGAATTTGAAAGATCTTGGAGAAAGACATATTAATGTTGATAATTCATTCTTACGTCAAACTTGGAAAAGAATTTGATAGTAACCCCGAGAAAATATAAGAGTCAGGTAAGATCCTGGGAAAAGACCTGTGGGTTAGGGCCTACTCAATATAAACATCATTGAACGATTTAAAAGAGAGAAAGTGTCAGTTGAATTAAATGGCTTGAATGAGATAGAAATCTTGAAATAACTTGAATGGATCGAGAATGGAAACGTCAATCTTCTGAGATATCTTCAGCACTCCATCGGAGAAGAAAGAGAACGAATAATGATGAACTTGAGGCTCCGTTAGTATCTTCCTGAGAATCACCGGATAAGAACATTGACGGAAAAGAATGGAGAGGCTTTCCACCAATAAAATGGATACTTGATTAAGAAATCCGAGTCCTTGTAGAAAAAGGGTGGGAGGGCGGGAAAACAAAGGCAACTTGGGACGGATGAAACAAACAACGTTGAGCAGACTTTGAGTTGATCTTGCGAATGTTGAAAATGATCAGATCCACTTGAAGAGGAGCACACCGGTTGAGAAGAAATTCAGATGACAAACTCGATGACCAAGAAGGATTAATATTCCCATAGAAATATGAGAATGCCATTTAGGAAAAGGTATGGATTCAACACTTGACATTGAAGCAACACGAGTACCACAAACCAAAACAAAACAAAGGATTGGCTTGCAGAATAAGCTGGAAACAAACATATGATAGACCCCATATCGTATCATGTGTCTGTTGGAAAGAATTCCTACGTGATACTTGAATTCCTACCTATAAACTCCCGAAACTTTCTGGTTATGCAATCAGGTGTTGGGGATACAGGGGAAGCATAATATGTCACCCAAACTAACAATCTCTACATCCAGCTGTATCCATCGTCAACACATAACCAAGAAACCTTCGGAAATCGTGCACCTCAACCTTCAAAAAGCATCCATTATACGAGTTATGGGAATACTCCCAAACTCCCGCCCCAGTACTGGGTGGCGTCGAGGTTATCTCGCCAATAACTACATAAAAGAGATTTTCGATGTCGGCGAAACTCAGGTATTCCAAAACTGCAACGATAAAATTGTGACAGGAACACCTCAGAGCTCAACTCCCTGGGACACTGCCACAACCCCAAAATCTCAGGAGGCACCAAGAACAATGTTCTCGTCAGAAAACCATCGGAACGATTCCAAGATACCCGCGTGATCCTAAATTCTTTAGTGAAATTTGAGGACAGAAGAGTCAAAACTTCTACATCAAGAGGCCTCACCAGAGCGACGAAGGGACTGAGGAGTAAAAAGAATCCTACTCTCTAATATATATAATCCTAAGACTCAAAAAATTTTGTTCTAGACTCAACAGTGTCACTGATTCGATCAAGCAAGGGGCTCCTAAGTCGGGGATGGCTCTGATACTAACTTGTAACACCCACAATGCAGCTATATCTCCCACGTGTCGGGGGACAACTTAGAGGCATAGCCGCATGGTAGGCTTGTCGCGAGAGGGGTAATCTTCACGCATCCCATATACTGAATAAGAAAGGGATAAAGAGTTGGCTTACAATCGCCACTTCACACATTACATAAATAATTCATACATCATCCAAGGTACAAACAAAGGTCCGACTACGGACCCAAAATAAAGGAAGACAACCCCAAATGCTATATCCCCGATCGTCCCAATTGGGCTCCACTACTGATCAACCGGAAAAGACACAAAACAACAATCAAGATCTTCCTCGAGCTCCCGCTTGAGCTGGGTTGCGTCACCTGCACTGGTATCATCGGCACCTGCAACTGTTTGGAAGAATTTGTGAGTCACGAGGACTCAGCAATCTCACACCCGCAAGATCAAGACTATTTAAGCTTATGGGTAGGAAAGGGTAGTGAGGTGGAGTTGTAGCAAGCACTAAGCATATATGGTGGCTAACTTACACAAATGAGAGCGAGAAGAGAAGCAATGCAACGGCCGTGAACTAGAAGTGATCCTGAAACTACTTACGTTCAAGCATAACACAAGAACAGTGTTCACTTCCCGGACTTCGCCGAGAGGAGACCATCACTGCTACACATGTGGTTGATTCATTTTCATTAAGTGTAGCGTCAAGTTCTCTAGAACCGGATATAAAAAATTCCCATCTGCCACATAACCGCGGGCATGACTGTCGAAAGTTTATACCCTGCAGGGGTGTCCCAACTTAGCCCATCACAAGCTCTCATGGTCAATAAAGGATATTCCTTCTCTCGGGAAGACCCGGCCAGTCTCAAAATCCTGGTTACAAGACATTTCGACAATGGTAAAACAAGACCAGCAAAGCTGCCCGAATGTGCCGACAAATCCCGATAGGAGCTACACATATCTCGTTCTCAGGACACACCAGAACAGTACCAAATTCATAATATGCATATGGGGATTTTCCGGAATTGTTGTCTGTTGTTTACGGCCACATTTAAACTTGCCTAAATAGTTAGTTTACTTATGCATCACCTCTTGCCATGTTTAACAGAATTTAATATTGTTGGGTACATAACGGGAGAGAACTAAATAAATGTATGTGGTGTTTCGTCAATATGCAACTCATTGCATATTGAGCTCCCCCTAACTTGTAGTATTGTTTGTGCACTTTGCCATGACATGCATATTTAAACTGGACATGCATCATACTTGATTGTGCATCATGCCATGTTTATGCTTGTTGGTTTACCATGTTGTTTGCTCCTTTCCGGTGTTGCTTCTTCTTGTTAGTTCCGGTAATGTCGCATTTGTGAGGATTAGTTTGACTACGTCTGTTTGTCTTCTTCATGGACTCGTTCTCCTTCCTTGCGGGATTTCAGGCAAGATGACCATACCCTCGATATCGCTTCTATCTTTGCTTGCTAGTTGTTCGTTCTATCGCTATGTCACGCTACCTACCACTTGTTATATCATGCCTCCCATATTGTCGTGTCCAGCCTCTAACCCACATTCCTAGCAAACCGTTGTTTGGCTATGTTACCGCTCTTGCTCAACCCCTCTTATAGTGTTGCTAGTTGCAGGTGCCTTGTGGGTTGTTCCATGTTGGAACATGGATATTTTGGGATATCATATTATCTCTTATCTAACTAATGCATCTATATACTTGGTAAAACATGGAAGGCTCGGCCTTATGCCCGGTGTTTTGTTCCACTCTTGTCGCCCTAGTTTCCGTCATACTGGTGTTATGTTCCTTGATTTTGCGTTCCTAATGCGGTTGGGGTTATGGGGCCCCCTTGATAGTTCACTCTGAATAAAACTCCTCCAGCAAGGCCCAACCTTGGTTTTACCATTTGCCTCACCACCACCTATACTTTTCCCTTGGGAGTCACGCACCCAA
>NC_041384.1:248487640-248502313 GCF_002162155.2 Triticum dicoccoides | reverse complement strand
ATGTCCGGCGCCCCTTGGGCAACCAGGGTCTATGCCAACCCAACGTCTTGCCCATCCGGTGTGCCCTGAGAACAAGATATGTGCATCTCCTATCGGGATTTGTTGGCACATTCGGGCGGTCTTGCTGGTCTTGTTTTACCATTGTCGAAATGTCTTGTAACCGGGATTCTGAGTCTGATTGGGTTGTTCCAGGAGAAGGAATATCCTTCGTTGATCGTGTGAGCTTGTGATGGGCTAAGTTGGGACACACCTGCAGGGTATAAACTTTGGAGAGCCATGCCAGCTGTTATGTGGAAGATGGGAATTTGTTAATATCCGGTTGTAGAGAACTGACACTTAACTTAATTAAAATGAATCAATCGCGTGTGTAGCCATGATGGTCTCTTTTCGGCGGTGTCCAAGAATTGAACACGGTCTTGTGTTATGCTTGAACGTATGTAGTTTCAGGATCACTTCTTGATCACTTGTAGCTTCACGACCGTTGCGTAGCTTCTCATCTTACTCTTATTTGCGTATGTTAGCCACCATATTTGCTTAGCGCTTGCTTCTGCTCCACCTCATTACCACATCCTACGCATAATATTAAATAGTCTTGATCTCGTGGGTGTGAGATTGCTGAGTCCTCGTGACTCACGGATACTTCCAAATAGTTGTAGGTGCCACTGATACCAGTGCAAGTGACACAACCGACACTACAAAAAAAGACACATCCGTGACATTTTGGGCTGAACTAAAAAAATTATGTCATACTTATGACACTTCTATGACGATAATTGTGACAAAACCCGGTATCATCATAGATGTGGTGGGTCCTACTTCCATGACAAAAAATCATGACAGAAAATGGGCTTTTTGTCCTGGGCGGGCTGGAGACGCAGCTGCATGACATTCTTTGTGCCGTCCATGACAGAAAAAATTGTGGTAGAAGCGAGGGCGAGGAAAATTTCGGGGAGTTCCCGGTTACGGTGGGTGGTCGGGGGTCGACCGATGCGCGTTTCTCTCATACACGTACGCGCGCGTGTGCGAGGCATTTGGGCTCTAACTAAACCCGAGCGAGGCGTTGGGCTCTAACTGAACCCGAGCGATCGCACTAGCTACGTTACTGAACCCGAGTGATTCCTTCGCTACTGCTACTAACTGAAGCCGATCGATGTTGCCTCTGGATGAACAGTGAGCGTTGCTGGGGGGTTTGGATGAACAGTTACCGGTGGGGGTGGATGAACAGGATCCCGTGGTGTTGCCTCTGGATGAACAGGACCCCGATCGATCGAGCCAGTTGGGACTGGATGAACAGGACCACCCCATGCAGGGCTGGATGAACAGTAGACGGTGGAGGGATGAATGAACAGTAGCCCGTGGAGGGGTGGTTGAACAGGAGCCCGTAGAGAGGGCTGGTTGAACAGTAGCCGGTGGAGTAGCGCGCAATGGAGGCTGGATGAACAGGAGCCCGTGGATGAACAGTCGCAGGTGGAGGCTGGAGGAGGTCGATGGTGGATGAACTGTAGCTCGTAGAGGCTCGAGGGGGTCGACGGTTGAGATGAACAGTATCCCGTGGAGTCCTGTTTTGCGGTACGCCACACCCCTACCGATGAACAGGACCCCCGTTTCGACCGTAACGCTCCAACACAAGTTTGTTTCCTCTGTTTTGCGAGACGCCACACCCCCCCGATGAACAGGACCCCCGTTTCGACCGTAGGAGGTCTGTTTCCTCCGTTTTGCGGTACGTCGGACCCCTCCCGATGAACAGGATCCTGTTTCGGCCGTGTCCGGTCGAACACAAGGCCATTTCCTCTGTTCTGTAGTACGCCAGGCCTCGTTTCCGTCGGCTGTTCCGTCCAAGCCCTCCCGATGAACACGACGACGCATTCCATTCCGACCCAGCCGGTTGGCTCCCCATGAACACGAAGACGACGCTGTTTCTCCGTTCCGACCTAGCCATATACAAGCCCTGGTCGTACGTACACGCGAGTAGGCGTTCGAGACCCCGCCCGTATGTACGTACATGGCCGTATTTACTTTCTTGCACCCTGGCCGATGTACGTACATGTACATGCTACGTGCGCGCCTCTACTACGACACGTGTGCGCCAATACATCGACTACTATGTACGTACACGTTCACGACCAGAATGACAATGCTACATACGCTTCGACCAGGTGGGTCCCGACTGTCAGGCACTTCTTTGCGTGCAAAGATGTAGCTGGTGGGTCCCAACAGTCATGGGGGCGAATCATGTTTTTTTTCCCGGGCGCACTTCCTTGCATGCGAAGATGTAGCTGGTGGGTCCCAGCAGTCAGGGGGAAACGTTTTTTTTGCGAAATACGGTGGCCCGTCCTGTGGGTCCCCGCTGTCAGGTGGAGGAATAATTATTTTGCGCGAAATAAGGAGGCACTTCCTTGCTGCGACCGTGGACCCAGCTGTCAGCCTCTCCACGTATAATCCACGTCCAATGGAAGCCGTTCCTTGACCATGTTGACCACGCCGCGCCGAGAGCACTAGGGCGGTGGACGATGGCGAGGCCTAAGAAGGGGACGACGTGGAGCCGGGGAAGACGCGGCAGTGGATGCCCACACATAGAGGAGTATGAGGGTTCACTAGTTTGCTGCGGTGTGAGGCTACCATCACCGCAAAATAGCAGGGGGTGTGGGTGAGTAGAGGGATGGCCTGGTCAGTGGTGGGAGTAGTAGGGGGCGGTGAGGCCTCCGCCGCATTGCAGCCGGCCGCGGGAGGCAGGAGCACGATGCACGACCGGTGCTGGTTTGGGCGGCTGGAGCAAGAAGACCAAAGGTTGAAGAAGCACTACGGTCATTGGATGGACATCGTACGGTCACTGGAGCTAGAATCGTGCATATTGACTATGTTGAGAAAGCCCTCTGTCCCTGTCAACTTAGTAGGCCCACAAGACAGTCTACCACTATACTAGGTCCCAGCTAGCATGGGGAGTATTCATTTTTTTGTGCGTAATAAGGAGGCACTTCCTTGTGTGCGAACATATAGCTGGTGGGTCCGAGCTATCAGCGCCGGTAACGATTTTTTCGCGAAATATAGAGGCCCTTTCGGTGGGACCCAGATGTCAAGTGGAGGAATCATTATTTTGTGCATAATAAGGAGGCATTTCCTTGCGTGCAGCCCTGGACCCAGCTGTCAGCCTCTCCACGTACAGTCCACTTCATATGCATGTCGGTCGTTGACCACGTTGACCAAGCCGAGCTGATAGCACCAGGGTAGTGGACGACGGCGAGTCCTAGGAAGGGAATGACATGGAGCCAGGGAAGACTCGGCAGTTGTTTCCCACGGGGAGGGGAGTACGACTGTACGAGGGTTTACTTGTTCATCTGGCATCGCTGGAGAATTACAGCAGGTGTGGGTGAGTAGAGGGATGGCTATGTAATGCCCCGAGACCGATGTGCCAGGTGTCTTCCACCTATTCGCTGTTGTTGCCTTGTCATTGCTTGCGTGTCATGCATTGCATATCATGTCATCATGTGCATTTCATTTGCATACATGTTTGTCTCTTGCATCCGAGCATTTTCCCCGTTGTCGGTTCTGCAATCCGGCGCTCCTATGTCATCCGGTGACCCTTTCTAGCTCTTTTTCGTATGCGGGTGTTAAACGTTTTCGGATTGGACCGAGACTTGTCATGCGGCCTTGGTTTACTACCGGTAGACCGCCTGTCAAGTTCCGTACCATTTGGACTTCGTTTGATACTCCAACGGTTAACCGAGGGACCGAAAAGGTCTCGTGTGTGTTGCAGCCCAACACTCCTCCAAAATGGCCCAAAACCCACCTAAACCTACTCCATCATCTCGGTCGTTCAATCACGATCGCGTGGCCGAAAACCACACCTCATTTGGACACTCCTAGCTCCCCCGAAAAATTCATGGACGAAACCCTAATTCTCTCCCTCCTCGCGCCGCCGGACATGTCCATCCCGGACCGGACGCGTCCGCCGCCTCTCTCGTCCAATCGGATGCCGACACCTGTCACCACCGCCTCTCTCCACCGCACGGGCCGCCGTGCCCAGATCCGGCCCTCCAGGCCTAGTCCCCGCCGCCGCCAGGGCCCGCGCGCCGCCCGCCGCCCGTACCTCGCCGTGCCGCCCGTCCCCGCCGCCGTGCACCGGCGCCGGCCACGGTGCTCGCCGCCGACCTCGCTCCGCCACCACCCAAGGAGCTCCGGCCCTCCCTGCGGCCCCCGTCGCCCGAGCCCCGCGTGCTTGCCTGTGCTCCCGCGCCGCCGCCGCCTGGTGCGCCGCATGCCGCCCCGCCATCGTCGGCGCGCCCTGCCGCCGCCTCGTCGCCACCAACCGCTCCGGCGGCCGTGCCCAACGCCGTCGCCCTCCGCCTCGCCGCGGGGACGCACCGCCCCAAGGTCGCGCTGCCTCCTCCGCCCCTGTCGTCGCCGGTGACCTCCGGATCCGGCGCCCCAACCACTCCGGCCTCCTTCCTTCTTCGTCTCAGGCTAGATCTCCGGCGAACTTCTTCTCCGGTGAACCTCGTGGACCGCACCCCGAAACCCTAGATCTGAGCAGGTTGACTCTGTTTTCTCTCTAAGTCCTTTTTCCTGATAATTTTTTGCATTCTTCCAGGCATCATTACTCTGTCATCATTGCTCCGATTCGTGCGTGTAGCATATCAAAATGTTTGTCTCGACGAGTACATCATTTCACCTCATTGCATCATTTGCATTTGAGCTCACCTTGATGCCAGAAATGCTGTTGGAAGAGGGCTATGTGATGAATTTGTCAGATCTGTTTCAGCAAATTGCATTTTGTCATTTTTGCCATGATTAAGGTGTGCATGCTATGACCCTGAGCTCTACATGTGTTTTGTTATATGACATGCCATCTTTACAGGGGTGTATGCCATGTATTTTTGTGATATTTGTGGTGACTAGCACAATCTTGCAAAGTAGCATAATCGTTGATGCTGATTTCAGGGACTTAGGATTATTCTAAGTCCTTGTTATGTTTTTGTCTTTATGCCATATGTTCATGTTGTTTCCTAGTGATCCGTGCCTCTTTTGAGGATGATCAGTAAGGATGTTTTGTTAACATTGTGGTGCCCCATCCATCCATGTCTTTGTTTGCAATTATGGAGCACCCTAGCTTGAGTCAGTCGAGCTCTACTTTTGCTATAAAATGTTCCTGGCAGATTGTTAACATGTTTAGCAATTTTGCCGAGCATGTTGTTGTTGATCCATGCATGCTATGTTGCTGTTCTTACCATGTCTAGCATCTATGCCATGTCTTCTTCATGGGTGTATGCTTAGTTTGTCATGCCATGCTCTGTAGTGAGTGCATCGAGCTCGTAAACATGCCTACTCGTTAACTGTTTTGCATGCTCCAGTTTTTCACCAAGTCGGAATCTGTTTATGTTTTTGCCATGTTCACATGCTTGCAATTGTATTTTCTGATCCCTTTTGGCTCAAGGTCACTAAGGGACTTTTTTAAGTGCTTTGAGTTGCTTCATGCCATGCCTTTCTTTGCCATGATATGTTCCTGTAGCATGTAGTTTTCATGCTCTAAAGTGTGCTTCCTGATGATAAATTGCAGACTTGTGTTAATTTCACCAAGTCTGAAACCTGTTATCATTTGCACTTTTGCCATGCTTGTTTGAACCTGTTATTGGATGAATTAGCCGTAGCTCAGTGTTCGTCTTTTGTCAAGCATCATGATAGGACCCCTGCCATGTATTTTGTTGCCATGTTTGAGTGTTGTAGCATATTTATCTTGATGCATTTAGATGGCTACTTGCTGATTATCGCAGACCGGTGCCATATTTCTTTTGCTTGCCATTTCCAAACCGTGCATCCGATTCTGGTGATCTTTATATCGATTTCAACCGAAATCACCTCACCTTTCCAGTGGAACTCTTGGATTTCCATGTTGAGGCCAGGTTCAATCATTCCTTTCCAAATCATGCATATGTATCACATACCGCATCCCGCATATCATGCCATGTTCGCGTGTGGTTTGTTTACTATGTTGTGTGCTTCTTTCCAGTGTTGCTTCTTCGGGTTGGTTCCGTTAACGTCGTGTTTGTCTTCTTCATGGACTTGTTCTTCTTCCTTGCGGGATTTCAGGCAAGATGACCATACCCTCGAAATCACTTCTATCTTTGCTTGCTAGTTGCTCGCTCTTTTGCTATGCCTTTGCTGTGATACCTACCACTTGCGTATAATGCCTCCTATATTGTTAAGCCAAGCCTCTAACCCACCTTGTCCTAGCAAACCGTTGTTTGGCTATGTTACCGCTTTGCTCAGCCCCTCTTATAGCATTGTTAGTTGCAGGTGAAGATTGGAGCTTGTTCCATGTTTGGAACATGGATATTTTGTTGGTATATCACAATATATCTTATTTTAATTAATGCATCTATATACTTGGTAAAGGGTGGAAGGCTCGGCCTTATGCCTGGTGTTTTGTTCCACTCTTGCCGCCCTAGTTTCTGTCATATCGGTGTTATGTTCCCGGATTTTGCGTTCCTTACGCGGTTGGGTTATAATGGGAACCCCTTGACAGTTCGCCTTAAATAAAACTCCTCCAGCAAGGCCCAACCTTGGTTTTACCATTTGCCACCTAGCCTTTTTCTTTCCCTTGGGTCGGCCAGCCCAAGGGTCATCTTATTTAACCCCCCCCCCCCCCCCCCGGGCCAGTGCTACTCTAAGTGTTGGTCCAACCCAAAGCACCGTGCGGGGCCGTCCCTTGGCAACTTGGGTTATGTTGGCTCACATACGCTTAGCTTATCCGGTGTGCCCTGAGAACAAGATATGTGCAGCTCGTTTCGAGATTTGTCGGCACAGCGGGTGGTCTTGCTGGACTTGTTTTACCATTGTCGAGGATGTCTTGTAACCTGGATGCCGAGCCTGATCGGATTGTCTTGGGAGAAGGAATATCCTTCATTGCCCGTGAGAGCTTGTGATGGGCTAAGTTGGGACACCCCTGCAGGGATTTAAACTTTCGAAAGTTGTGCCCACGGTTATGGGCAGATGGGAATTTGTTAATGTCCGGTTGTAGAAAACCCGAAGTGGATCTTAATTAAAATATATCAACCGCGTGTGTAACCGTGATGGTCTCTTCTCGGTGGAGTCCGGGAAGTGAACACGGTGTTGGAGTAATGTTTGACGTAGGTTGTTCTAGGATCACTTCTTGATCATAGATGTTCGATCGTGCTTTCGCCTTCTCTTCTCGCTCCCATTTGCGTATGTTAGCCACCATATATGCTAGTCGCTTGTTGCAGCTCCACCTCATACCTTTTACTCTTCCTATAAGCTTAAATAGTCTTGATTGCGAGGGTGCGAGATTGCTAAGTCCCCGTGACTCACAGATTACTTCCAAACCAGTTTGCAGGTGCCGATGTTACCGAGCAGGTGACGCAAACAAGCTCAGGAGGAGCTCGATGAAGATCTTTTCCTTTGTGTTGTTTCGTTCTAGTTGATCAGTAGTGGAGCCCAGTTGGGGTCGATTGGGGATCTGTGTAGCATTTGGGGTAGTCTTCTTTTTTTTTTGGTTCCGTAGTCGGACCTTGATTGTATCTGGTTGACGTAATGCTTTATTCTTGTAATTGTGTGAAGTGGCGATTGTAAGCCAACTATGTATCTCTTTCCCTTATGTATTACATGGGTTGTGCGAAGACTACCTCATTTGCGACATTGCTTTCAATGCGGTTAAGCCTCTAAGTCGTGCTTCGACACGTCGGAGATATAGCCGCATCGAGGGTGTTACAGGCTAGGCCAGCGATGGGAGTACGGTGGTGTGGTGAGGCCTGCGGGGCAGCACAGCCGGCCGCAGGGAGGAGGGGGCAGGCAGTCCCGCCGGCGCTTGTTTGAGCGACTGGAGCAGGAAGAGGAGAGATTGAAGAAGCACGACGGCCGTTGGATGGACATCCAATAGTCACTGCTTGTGCGTCAACCTTTTTTCGGAAAGCCTCAAATCTATGGAAAACAACATACAACCCATCTACCATTATTTCTAATAATTTACATCCCATTTGCTAATTCTTAAGGTTTTTTCGGAGCCCATATTCTTTTTGTTAGCATTACAGCCCATATTGTGGCCACGGTTAAAAAATTATATGAAATTTTGCATATTTCAGTGCTGTTCGAACTGTTTTTAATCCCGAAATTTCGAGTCACATTCAAACTGATTTTAAAAATAAATGTA
Organism: Triticum dicoccoides; assembly: GCF_002162155.2. Classification (NCBI taxonomy): domain Eukaryota; kingdom Viridiplantae; phylum Streptophyta; class Magnoliopsida; order Poales; family Poaceae; genus Triticum; species Triticum dicoccoides. Next base: position 248,494,152 of record NC_041384.1, on the reverse strand, counting down.
TATCAATATAAAATCCAACAAATTTTCCACGCATAAAAATCAATGCAATTTAAATTCTCGAAATGAAAAAAAGAATTTTGAAACTAATTACCGGTTTGATGTGTTTTAAACATGTACAGCCCATTTCTCATTACTAATAGGCCATTTTCTCGGCCAGCCGAATGAAGCTCTCCTTGTCTTGAAATATTTGCAGGCCAATAGGCCTGACAAAGCGACTTACTTGGCAAGTCACAAAAAAACTGGGCTGTGGCAGTGGACCCAACTGCGGCTGTGGACCTAGCTGTCAGCCTCTCCACGCACAGTACTCTTCCGATGGAAGTCGGTCGTTGACCACATTGACCATGCCGCGCCGAGAGCACCAAGGCGATGGACGACGGCGAGGCCTAGGAAGGGGACGACACGGAGCCGAGGAAGACGCGGCAGTGAAAGCCCGCGCGGAGAGGAGTACGAGGGTTCACTGGTTCGGCTGTGGTGTGAGCCTGCCGACGCCGCAGAATAACAGGGGGTGTGGGTGAGTGGTGGGAGTAGTAGGGGGCAGTGAGGCCTCCGCAGCAGCACAGCCGGCCACGGGAGGCAGGAGCAGGCGGCACGACCGGCGCTACTTTGGGCGGCTGGAGCAAGAAGACCAGAGGTTGAAGAAGCACTACGGCCGTTGGATGGACATCGTACGATCACTTGAGCTACAATCGTTTATATTGACTAAGTTGAGAAAGCCCTTGGTACGCGTGGACTTAGTAGGCTCATAGGTCAGCCTCCAAAACGGTGCACCCTAGATATCAGGGGGAGGAATCATTTTTTGGGCGGCCGAAGCTAGAATATCCGAGATTGAAGAAGAAGCACGACATCCGTTGGATAGACATCCAATGGACACTGCTGCTAGAACCATGTGTTGACTATAATAAGTTGACAAAGCCTTGCATACGCGTCAACTTCTTTTTTTAGGGGACGCGTCAACTTAGTAGGCCCACAAGTGTGTGGCAGAGAACTTATAGCCCATTCGCGATTTGTAAGAATGTACAACCCATTTTTGAATTCTAATGGAATTTACTACAGCCCATTTACAGTTTGTTAAAAGTACAACCCATTTTCTAGCTAGGACAACGATTAATAATTTCAACCAACGGTTCAAGATGGAATTCCGTAAAATTTCCCACATTTTGATGGGATCCGAAATATTTTTATCCCGAAAATTCTAGTCTGATTAAATATAAATTTGTATTACATAAAAATCCAATGAAATATTGCGCACGCAACAATTAAAAATTAAGATTTTCAAAATCCATAAATAATATTTTATAAACTAATTTCGTGTTTGGTGCATTTTTATAGTTACTGCCATGTTTTTATAATTACAACCCATTTATTATTTTAAAGACCATTTTCCTGTTAAGCCTAATGCATCCCTCCTAGGAAAGATTTGCAGCCCAGCGGGGCGGAGAATAGCAAGTTGACCTTGCCTGGGTATTCCTCAGAAAAACGTATAGCCGAGCTAGCAATTTTCATCTTGAAAAAATTAATATCTGGGCTGGATATCTGTCCTGGGATATACGGGCGACAGCCCGCCCAGTTAATACCCTGCTCTCCTCTAAACAACAACGATAACATCACCAAGAAAAACACTGCAGTGCTCACGCCTCAAAAACACAAATACTGCTTGAGCTGCTTGGTCCCAGATGTTGGCTGGACCTTGGGCAATTCTCTCATTTATATTGACTACATAGGCTGACAATGGTGTGGGACCGTGATGTCAGGAAACCAGGAGAAAGCAAAAAAAAATATAGTTGTACATAATAAGGAGGCACTTGCGTACGTACGGCTATGGCCCTAGTGGGTCCCTACTGTCATCCAGTCAAAATAAAGTCATCTCCTGAATCCTCATGTTCATTGACCATGTTAACAATGCTCGGCGCCACGGCGAGCGCAATAACTCAAAGGACGATGAACAGGGCCTTGCGGGCCCTATGGATCATCTGATACAGCGCCCGCTGCTCATTCAGGAAGCCAGGATCATCGGACACCTATGAGCACCTCCGAGAGACTGAGACGGCATGAAACGGTAAGGTCGCGCTTGGGAGCTCTAGTTTATTAATACCTGTATTAAGATACAAGTGTAATTTACTCGTCATCGGAAACAACGCGTAAAATACAGGCATAGTGAAACCGAGGGCCGAGGTCTGTAAGTAGAACCGGCGGGTTACGCATGTAATTTGAGAGACCGGTGTATATTTTACTAGTCGAACTCGACCAACCAAGCGCTTCGCCCGAGACCATCTGCTTTTATTTACATGTGTCAGTTTTACAAACAGTTTTGGTTGGAAAATGACGATCGAATCACAGCCTAAGGTGATGAGTTGGTCGGAAGATCATATGGTTTCACGTCTAAACTACCCGACTTGTCGTATAGGCTATGAATGAAACATAAGACGATGAACTTATTAAGCACGGAAACAACAGAAGAGGATGATCTTCTGAAGAAGCAAATCACTAGCATTAGATCGACATGCAAAACAATATGAAGCATTATTCTCAGGAGGCATGGTAAACAGCTCGTGATGCCGCATGCCACAACATTCCAAGATCAACTTTGCAATCAAACACAAGGCCTGGTATTACATAGACAATATTCAAAACAAACTCTTAAAATGTCTTACATAAGTCAACATTCATGTGACTATGCATCTCAGCAGAGTAAATATTTACTTCTGAACTGAAGACAGGAATAGGAAAAAACAATCGATGTTGCTCACAGCAAAGGGCGACCCACTCAAAAATATCAAATGCATGTCTTCTGGCTTGACATCAATGAGCAAAAATTGACAAGGTTCTCCAATTCCAATATATTAAACTAATGTCAACTTTGACAACATTTTCCCATTCAAAATATGTAATGCCTATGATTGTGGAACGGGCAGGGTTTGTCATCAGTTTGTCATCTGATAGTCTGGTGGCTCAAGGTGACGACGAAAGATTAGAGAACCATTTGATGTATTGTGCATGATGAAGTACTATGGAGGACACAAACCATCTCAACATTTTGTGTAGTTCCACTAAAATCAAGCTGAGCATCCCTGCGGATTTCGTATTTATATGCTGCCAGAAAACAAAGACACATCAGCACACACATGAATATTGGCCCCAGTGTCAACCCACCAATCAATGGACTAAGAAACTGAAGATACAGTAAATAGATTATCATACCCAGATGCCCCATCATTGTTGCTTAGAGTGACATTGACAGACTTAGGGTCCTGTCCTGGTTTCTTGGTACTTGCTTGGGCACTTGTTTGCCCAGTGCTCCTCTGAACCACAAGTAAAGCAGCCATCTCTCTTTTTGTCTTTCTTCTTATCCTTCATAATGGCCGACGCTGGCAGCACCATTCAAACATATAGTCCAATGGCTCAAGGTGACGATGAATGATTAGAGAACCATTCGATGTATTGTGCATGATGAAGTATTATTGAGGACACAAACCATCTGGACATTTTGTGTTGTTCCACTAAAATCAAGCTGAGCATCCCTGTGGATATCATATTTATATGCTGCAAGAAAACAAAGACACAACAACACACACATGAATATTGGCCCAGTGTCTACCCACCAATCGGTGGACTAACAAACTGATAGTATGGTAAACATATTACCGTACCCAGATGCCCCATCATTGTTGCTTAGAATGACATTGACAGATTTGGAAACATGTCCTGGCTTCCTATACTTGTTTGGGCACTTTTTGCCCAGTGCACTCCACGTGTTGTAGAATTTCCTATGCTCTTTGCAGACTAGTCATGTCACCAGCGTCTACTAATACTCTGTAAAGCTTCTCGATCATTCCTTGTGTAATGTAGCGCAAACAGTGACTGCTTCTTTCTACAAAGTGGTAAGACCAACTAGACCCACTAATGCAGCAGTTTGCCTTAGACACATTGGCTCCTTTTGTGCAGTTCAACTAAAATCATAGTCGGAATAAAATGAAGCTTTAATATTGATATCCCTGTAAGCAACAATAGGTATAAGGGAAACAATTACTGAGAAATAACGGTTGATGACTTGTACTCCCAGAAGAAAAACATATACAGATCTACCTTATCTTAATGTGAAACAAAGCAGCAGAGTAGCAATTCTTAATCAGTGTGATTCATTCATATTAGCTGAGACATTATCTTAACAATGACTTGTTTCAACATGTATAAAGAACGACAAAGCAGAAAAGTATCATTCCTAAAACAATGCGACTGATTCATTTTAACAGAGACATTATCTTAACAATACCTTGGTTAAACATGTAGAACAAACTAAAAAGAAGGATAGTACCATTTGTAAAACACTATAACTGATATATAATAACAGAGACATTATCTGAACAATACATTTCTTAAACATGTACTCCGGCCGATCCCTAACAGAAATGGTACTCCCGCCGATCCCTAACAAGTGTTGCAGTTTTGAACTAAGATTTAGTAGTTAATTCTGAGGAAAGTAGGTACTGACCTTTCAAGACCAAGATTTGAAACAACTCCTGAGGAAGATCTAAAAGAGATCTCAACACATATATGGAAATCCAGTCTCATTTTGTGTAGTTCCACCAAAATTAAGCGAAGCAAAATGTCGCAATAGCAACAAGTTGAATCGATATCCCTGTTTTAACAGAGGCCAAACAGGAATCAATTACTGGCCAATAAAGGAGGATGAAACATGCGGCCACAAAAATGGTAATCCCGCCAATCCCTAACAAGTGTTGCAGTTTTGAAATAAGATTCAGTAGTTAATTCTGAGAGTGGCATTGCTTAATTTTACCAGCGACATTAGATTAACAAAAAGCATAAACAGTTCCAGGGGAGAGTGGGCGCAACAACAACATGTTCTTCCATCTACTTATAAAGGGGGTGATGCAGAGTTTGTTGTAACAAAGCAACAAGCATAATGTCTGGGTTGGTCCCATTTTTGTTCACTACTTAATGGGAAAAGATAGCAATACAATATCTTCAATTCAACATTTATTTAAAACAGTACCAATACAAGTAGCACAACATCTCAAAACACACTGCACGATCATGTGGATGAAGGCAAGTACCAACCTGTCATGACGCACACAAGATCACATATGAATCTGCCAACATGAATAGAAAATCCAATCTCGTTTTGTGCAGTTGCACTGAAATCAAGTAAAGTCACTGGTGGGACATTTAAGTTTGCTATCGCAACAAGTTGAATAGATATCCCTGATTTAACAGAGCAAAAAAAGAAACAACTATTGCCAATAAAGGAGGACGAAACATGCGGCCACAAAAATAAGAATCTACCTTATCTTGATGGAAAACAAAGTATAGGACAGTAGCATTTCTAAAACAGTTGCATTGATTCATATTAACAGAGAAATTCTCTTAAAATAGTTTAGTAGCTAATTCTGAGAGTGGCATTGCTTAATTTTACCATCAGCATTACATCAAGAAAAAGCATAAACAGTTCCAGGGGCGAGTGGGCGCAACAACACCATGTGCTTCCATGTACTTATAAAGGGGGTGATGTAGAGTTTGTTGTAACATAGCAACAATCATCATGTCTGGGTTGGTACCATTTTTGTTCACAACTTAATGGGAAAAGAGAGCAATAAAATAGCTTCAATTCAACATTTATTTAAAACAGTACCAATACAAGTAGCACAACATCTCAAAACACACTGCACGATCATGTGGATGGGACATGGGACATGCCTGCACCATGTGCGTCCACACGTATAAATGGGTGATCCAGAGTATGTAGCCAAGCAGCATATCCGCGTTGGTCCCATATTTGTTCTCTTTGAAACTTTTTCCTATGTGAGGGCAGCAAATCTAGTCCTGCACAAACTACCCGACCCCCAGTTTCTTTCCCTTTTCAACAAAGAGTTTGGTTCCTTACAGATGTGTGTACTGGGTTACCCACTTTTTCCCTTTTCGACCAATAAAGTGGCTGGATAGCTAGTCTATACTACTTCCCTCCCTCCTTTCCTCACTGAACCACGTCCTAGATTCATGCTCCCCATCGCACCCTTCTTTCCTCTTTGAACCAAGACCTAGATTTGACTACAGAATCAAAAAAGATCTGCATGCAGCTAGACCAATGATGGTTTCAAAGAAACTTATACCTTAGGGTCGTCGGGATGTGGCAAGGCATGGGGCGGGAGGTCGGATCTGCCCACACTACGTACGGCGGCGAGGAAGAAGGGGTCGGTGGCCCTCCCGCAGGCGCTGGGTGAAAGAGAAAAGCGCAGCCGATAGTGGATTGCATCCCTCGCCGAAGGCAATAGAGTGAATGCTGCACCTCCTCCCCTTCCCGGTGCGCCGGGATCCGGACGCCTCCTTCGCCAGCTGTGAGGGGGTGAGAGAGACAGAGGCCACAACGCAGTCTTGTTTAGATCTGGTGAAGAGGGTGAAAGACTATGAATATAGCAAACCCTAGCAATGGAACGCTGAGCCTCCAGTGTGTATATATATATGTAGTGCGGCGAGAGTGTGGAGAGTGCAAACCCTAG
>NC_041384.1:248476099-248487565 GCF_002162155.2 Triticum dicoccoides | reverse complement strand
ATACTTTAGTACGGACTGAGCTCCGGTGCCTTAACTGCACTTGCTTTTGGTTGTATGACAGGTGGGCCAGCCACATTTTGGTCCCACCTGTCATAAACCCAAAGGCAGGTGCACTAAAGTCAATGAAGCTGTGTCCATATAGTACTCGTGTATACGACTAATATATAGTGCAGTGGTTTTCTTATTCTCTCCATAACAATCATAAATTGTGTAAGTATGAAACAAAACTCTTTATTTAACGTACCAGTGAATAAAACTACTACTCCCTCTATTCCTAAATATTTGTCTTTCTAGAGATTTCAACAAATGACTACATACAGAGCAAAATGAGTGAATCTACACTGTAAAAAATGTCTATATACATCTGTATGTCGTAGTCCATTTCAAACCACTTGAAAGACAAATATTTAGGAACTGAGGGAGTACTTCCTATGAACTAACGATCCATGCGTCCTGGTCGCACTTCATGTCCTTCACGTGCAGTACACTACCCTCCCTTAAGTGAACAACCACACATGCGCCAAATTATCGGAAACGTGTGAGAGTGTGTACAAATAAATAATTTTAATTTCAATTATCGGAAAGGTTTGAGAGTATCTACAGTTTGCTCTCTCTCATAATTATGGTTTGTTGTGCTCAGCCTAAACTTGGTCAAACTTTACAAAGTTTGACTTCAGTCAAATCTAATATGCGAAGTAAATAAAAATGGAGGACTACTACGTCCATCCGGGTTTTTAGTCCACACCATTTTTTTAATCAAAGTTAATAGTTGGACAAATAAAATTATAGGGGAGCTGGAGACAAAGTTGTGAGAAGGCTTAGAAATCAATACAAAACTTATGCTCTTAGTACCAACGTCGATCCTTCTTCGAGGAAACATTTGGTTCATAGCCAATTGTGTGATAAAATTGCACCAATGTGAAAGACGACTGCGTCTCCAACGCAACCAAGGTGAACTGACGAAGGATATCATCTTTCTGGGTAACAAGCAAAGAGCACTGATGGAAGACAACTTGTTTTTCATTGAAAATTGATCAGCTTCACCAGCCGACGCAACCATGAGGCACAACCATGAGCATCAATAGGTCATCGTGGTGACGCATCATCCATTTTGCATCAAGTTCGGGTGAGGCACCTATGAAGTTCGACAAATCCTCACAGTGGTATGATTCTTCTCAGTAATCAAGCTCGAGGAAGGAAGAACCACGTGGCAGAGGACAGTGAGGCAGAACAACAATGGCCATCTAATTTTGTGCAGTTCCACTAAAATTGAGGAAGACATGCCCGGGTATGGAGATACGCATCGCTGTTTCCAAAAATACAAAAAAGGGATATAGTGTTGTTACTTTGTTTTACAAGATTAACAACGACGTGTCAGTTTTCAATAAGAATTATGAAAAGTACACCAACAAACATAAGCATCATGATTATCTTGATGGGAACTAAACCAGGATACCCGAGAAAAAAAGCATTTCTTCATTTAACCAGTGATAGTATTAGATTAGCAGCAGCAATAGGAGCATACAGACAATGACCGCACAACCACGATGTACTTTTTGTTGAAACAACATGTGTCCCTCCACCGAGGCATAAATCAGGACAACTTTTCGAGTGGCATTTCCTCTATAATAGTAGGTGATGTTGGACCAGCCGACAAATCCTAGCTACTATACACGGGGAGCTGGGGAGTAGCCGCATAGAAGAAAACCCGCATGCAGCGACCTGGGGAGCTAGACCAGTACAAGAAGTCATACCTCAGGTGGGCGAGATTTCTCTTAGGCGGGTGGGCGGGATCTGCCCACACGACGGCAGCGAACAAGGGCGCGGAGGACCTTCGTCCGTGCCAGCGCTGGCTCCGAGAGGACAATGCGCATCGGCGTCCTCCATCGCCAACGGCGACAACGTCAACGCTGCACCTCCTCACCTCCCACAGCGGACGGGATTCGGTCAGATCTATGACCACCGGTGAGGAGAGAGATAGTGTGGACACTGTCATCTTGTTTTGATATGGAGAAGGTGAGAGAGCGAGACGCGAGAAACTCTATCAAACAAGAGGCTATAATGGAGTAAAAAAATCACTCCATAGCAGTGGTTTTAAATAACGCACGTTCCCGAAAAAAAGAAACGAAAGCTGGCGGGCAATCTTTTAACGTACCAAGAAAGTAAACTCGATAAAAACACGCCCCCGCTTCCAGGTCGTGAGAGTCGTCGCGCACACACACATAGATATAGACATGCATATCCGTGTTTACGTAAAATTCCATCTCCATCTCCATCTCCAATCATATTTGTCCAACTGGCACATTATTTACGTTGTTAATTATATATGCGGCAATATTAACGTACAACATCTCTTGCTTGCGGGCGTCCGGACCGCTGCCACGGCCGCTCCTGATCAACCCGAACCCTCTTCATCACCCGCGTGTGCTTCCCGCCCGAAACGGTTAGTGCCGCATTCATGTCCGGCCAGAGCGAACACGACGTCTCACTGCCGCCGGCATTGAAGCAGTGCATCGGCCGAGAGAGTGTCGCCCATGTCGCTTCCTGGTGCACGCGACTGCTCCGCGTTCAAAGGTCGCAATAGCCGGCCACAACATGCATGTAAAAAGTTCTCGGGAGTCCGTGCTATAGCTAGCTGTCCTCCCCCAACTCGTCAATATCTTCAAGTAGTACTATTACTCCATGGCATGATCCATCGACAAGCAGGCAGGAAAGTTATTGTATACTCGGTTTGCGGTGAGTGGCATGCCGAGTGAATCGTGTGGGGTTGAGCCATGGAGGAGGGTGAGACACGAAAGCGACAGACATGATTTAAACGTTGGTTTTGCTCGATAGTGCGATCCAACGAAACAAAACATTGGTTTCTCTCCGTTTCCATTTTTTCCCCAGAAAAACGAAAACTTTCCACTCCATTTTCATTGCTACTCCAAGGTTACCCCGTTACAACATTCCATCAAATACAAAGGAAAACTAACACGCATGATGATGCATCTTAATGATTCACAGATCAGAGGCAATATTTACTTCAAAACTGAAGACAAAAGTTGTGAGAGCATGTACGAAAGAAAAACTACTGATGGGGTCCCTATGACTTAAACCCTAAACAGGATTTAATTTCCTGGCCAGGTAGAACCTGTCGAAGGAAAGACGGCTGGCACCCTCGGATCATACGATGCTTTTGTGCAGTTCCACTAAAATCGAGATGAGCATCCCTGATGGCAAAGATATTGGAGAAGTGTGATTAGAATAATAGTACTGGCACTAGTTCATGAGACATAAACTCATCACAAGTAGAAGCCGGTAGAAGTAGAGAAAGATCGACATGGAGATGGAGCTACGTGGGGAGCTGCGATAGTGGAGCAAGCCGGCTCCAAAAGGAAGATGGACCACCTGGGACGTCGGGCTCTAGCTAGAAGGGCGGTTGGGACGCGGAATAGGCCCATACCACGGTGACCCCTGATTGGGATGCATCGACTGTGGATTTTCTCCCTCGCGGATGTCGACCGCGTCTACGCAGAACATTGTTCCCTTCCCTGGCTGCGGGATCAGGCCGGATATGTGACCAGCAGTGTGGCCACCGTCGTTCTATGCTTATGAAGAGAGCAACCCAAGAAAGCATGCTTGTAGCTTAGGCTCCTGCTAGTGGATATATAGCGGTTTTCTTTTTCTCTCCATATCAACCATTTTATATTGCGTACGTGTCATTGAAGAGTGAAATGATGGTTGCTTCTTCCGACTAACTTACTATGTGATTTGAATGCTCCTTTAGTGGCCCCTACATGTACTCCCTCTACGTGTATGCAACAGTCACACGTACACATGGACGCAAAAACGTGTGCGACACCCTAATGCATGCATGTCCGAGCACACGACAGAACACACACGGTCATGCTCAAGTGCTCAACCTACATGTGCATGCACACACATACTCAGCCAGGGTGAGCTAGTGACCATATAAACACTGGAAAATGTATATATATTGAGCGCAATGAGCGTATTATGAAGTCCACTAACCGTATTTTTACAAATATACAGTGACAGATAGTGTATTTATCTCGTTTGAACTTATGCCATATTAACCAGAGAGGAGGTGGTATGGACTAGCTTTACTTTGATGTGTCCCGTCAACTTGCCGAACGAGGAGATGCTTCAGGACGGGAGAAGATTGCGTGCGGTGGCTCGCAGGACAAGGAGAAACTTTTGCCTAATGCAAGCTCTCCCTCGCTCAGGCAGTGGACGTGCAACAGTTAATTCGGTGTCAGATTGCCAATAGCATACACTATACTAGTACTATTATTGTTCGACTTCCCGAAGAGGCGAACAGCCAAGCGCAAAGTTTACTAGTACTAATACTACTACTATAGTCTATAGAGGTATGTACTATACTAGTACTAGGAACCGGATGGAGGAGCGTCTGCACTCTTATTATATTTTTAAAATGTGATAAAGCAATCTTCAACACATTTGGTTCTCTTTGAGGGTTCTCGCATGTGATAATGGAAGTTGATTGCATGGAACACTCGTCACAATTCTCGCTTAATTCTGGCTCATATCCTGTTACAAATAGGAGCGCTCGGTAATATTTCCTCTTTTTTGTTATTCAGCATGTAAACAGGTCAGCAAATCTTGCGGCGCACCTTTGTGCGAACCGTGCTTGCTGCAGTTTGAATGTGGCCGAGAGCTGGCTTGATGAAACACCTCGCTTTCTACTTGTTTTTTTTGCGGGGTACCTCGCTTCCTAGTGAACAGTGTCTTGGCTGATCGTACTATGAATGCTTATATATGAATAAAGCTCTCTCATTTACCCGCAAAAAAGATTAAGCCATATTAACCGGAAAGGAGGGAGTATGGACTAGCACTACTTTTTGGTGTGTCCCGTCAACTCACAGAACAAGGAGAAGCTTGCAGGACATGGTGAAGCTCGCTTACGCCTTTTGACTGATGCAACCTACCCTTGCCCAGGCGGTGGACATGCATCAGTTCATTCGGTGTCAGATTGCCAGAGGCATACACTGTAGTACCAAACATGCGGAGTACCATCATTGTTCGACTTCATGAAGAGGCAAAGAGCCAAGTGCAAGGTTTAATAGTACGAGTAGTACTACTACTAGAACCGCATGGTGGAGCGTCTGTGCTCTTTTTTTTAATCTCTGATAAAGTACACATTTATTCTGGAGATGGGTGGAAAACGGCAGCCCAACATGTAACGATGATATCGATCAACCATCCTCGAATATATCTTGGCCTCCGTGCGAGCCCGTCTGTGTGTTCTCGCTCCTCGTCTCTCTCAAGGAACGGCGGGCTGGCCATTTTGCCGTCAATTGAGATTGGTTTGCTCACACTCCGGTCCTACATGTCAGTGATATGCCAAGAGGAGGTGCGTTGACCGACTGGCCATATGCGTACTTGGTTTTGCACCTTCACACTACTCCTCCCTCCGTCACAGTTTACAGGGCACGCTTCATTATGATGCATTTCTCTCAATGCATTTCCACCACCAGAGAGACATTAGACGTGTTTGGTTTAATGCTCAATTAATTAGGGCGTCGTAACCGCAATCAAGTCCAAGATTTTCTCTTGATGTACTACGGAGTGGAGTAAGTGCATGCATGTGTGTACCCGGGGTGGAAGCACTGCATGCATGTGTGTATGCATTATTTCCTCTAGTAATAGATGCCGTGTTATAACTACCAATGCTATTCTTCAGGCCGATCGCTATTCGCCTTGGTCCCAGAGATTTTTTCTTTTTCTGAAGCGCGCTCTATAAACAGTGATGGATGGAGTAGTATGAGCGGATTCAAAGAAGAGCGTATTGATGGTTGCTTCTTCCGAGCAACTTACAGTGGGAAAGGTGGGGCTTATGATTTGACTGTTCATTACTCACTATTAATGTGGCGCAACGACCGGGCTAAGTCTCCCATGCGGCTGTTCACTACCCCCTCGGTTCTTAAATATACTTTGGAGTATTTGTCTTTCTAGAGATTTCAACGAGTGACTCAAATATTTGTCTTTTAGAGATTCAAATGGACTACTACATACGGATGTATATAGACATATTTTAGAGTGTAGATTCACTCATTTTGCTCCGTATGTAGTCACTTGTTGAAATCTCTAGAAAGACAAATATTTAGGAACGGAGGAAGTACACATACGAAGAAAAATGAGTGAACCTACACTCTAAAATGTGCCCATTTGAAATTTGTAAAAAGACAAATATTTGGGAACGAAGGAGTATAATTTTGTGCATGGCGCATGGACCCGGATGCCGATGAGGCTTTTGGCAATGCTATCAAGCTTCCAGCATTTGCTTACATAATTGACGTACTATACAAATAATTTTCTAATGACATGAAATTGTACAATGGTGTGAGCTTTCAGCTTTTGTTTCGTGTGTCTTGCCATCGATGCTCTTTCGGCAACAATAAAAAACTAACTTCCTTGCTAATGCATCTCAATTATTAGCAGATCAGAGCTAATATTTACATCACAACTGAAGACAAAGTTGTGAGAAGGTGTTAAATTAAAATTGATCCATGCTTTCATTGGCAGCAACGTCCCCCCTGCTCTGTCTAAATCAACAAGGCATGTTGGGAAAAAAGTAGATGTCCGGAGCATGCAACATTCCGATCATTTTTTGAAGTTCCACTAAAATAGAGATGAGCGTCCCTATTCCAAAGATATTAAGTGTGATTACGATAATAGAGGACTGCTGATGAAACAATAAACACACAAATAGAAGCCGATCACCTTTGCAGTCTCTCTTAAGACTAACTAGTTGGAGAAGATTAGGCTCCGTGTTGGATGAGGAGGATAGAGCAAAACCAATCTCCCTTTGTGCAGTCGCAATGAAATGTAGAGACGTTGCCCGTGTGACATTATAGTACAACTGCAAAAAACACTCTTAAGAAAAAAGTGATTTGTGCAGTTCACCAAAAGGTCGCAATAGCAACGAGGTGAAATGGATAGCCTGTCTGCAAAAAAGAGGTAGAAAGGGAACAATTACTGGCCAATAACAGTTGATGACACATGCGATGACAAAAAAGAAGAATATTCCTTGTCCTAAGGGAAGATAACAACACGGTTGTGTTTGTCTAAAACGGTGTGAGGACGAGATTGCAATATGGAAAGTACACCGAACAAGCTACATTTTGGGCGAAGAACTATGGAAGATCCACATGCAGCGACGTGGGAAGACGAGAAGTGGAGCAAGGCCGGAGGGGATACTTGGAGGTCGTCGGGATGTAACTAGGTGAGTGGCAGCGGGCGGAATCTGCCCATACTGCGGCAGCGAGCAGGTGGCATAGGCCCTACCATGCCGGAGCTTGGTCAGAGAGAACGATGTGTACCACAGATCGGGACGTGCTGCCTCGGCTCGTCGAACGGAGAAACGATGCACGTCCTCCCTTTCCGCGGGCGGACGGGATGCGGCCGGATCAGTGACCAACAGTGAGAGAGAGAGAGAGAGAGAGAGAGAAAGGCCACCGCAGCCTTGTGTGAGATACTCTGAAGAGAGACAAACAAGGTAGGCAGGCTCCATTGTATATAGTGGAGCGGACTACTTTTTCTCCATAGAAATTGTTTTATATTCTGTGTATGGGCCATTGAGCGATATAACTTTATTTAAAAATAACGCGCCAACTCATCAAGTTAAACTTTGTTTCGTGCACGCGTGGTACACGACCTCCGTAGGTAAACAACCGCTACACACATTCAAATTAGCACGTGGGCTGCCATTTCGTACAGAAATGAGCTCCACCATGTACCCGGACAGGTGTGGCTGGGCACGAAGCGTGAGTACATGCACGGTGCACCTATTCTCCTCTTGTATACGTACACCACCTAAATGAGGTTGTGTCAGAGAGATACAAACGTAGAAAGATATAGTGTGTGGGTTCATGAGAGTTTTTTTGGGCAGTGGGGGGGTCAATCAAAAAATGTAACATATGCAATGTGTGTGAAATAGAGTCCTGGATAAATCATATATATATAGAGGGGGCAATCCACAAGAAGAGAGTCGAGGTATCATTGGCTTGAGGTGTCCATAGAATCGAAGAGATGGATGATGTGTGTGTGTGCGTGTGCGATCAATAAAGAGTGCCATCGAATTTGTGTGTGCCTATGTCAAAGATATAGAGTGGTTGGCCTACTGGAACGTGAGAGGGGACATGTGCAGTTTTTCTTTGTGGCATGGATACCTACCTACAACGCTCGACTATCGGTGTGTGGTGTGGGGGGGAGGCCTAATTAACTATAGAGGTACAATGGGGCTGGTATATGTGTGGAGAAGGAGAGAGGCCTGCCTCATGTATTAAGGGAGATCGATCTACCTCATGTATTAAGGGAGATCGATCGGCATCCATGCATATGTGTAGGAGAGGAATAAGGTTGGGAGAGAGACATAGCTAGAGTGTTGGAGGGGGTGGTAGTGGAGTTGCTTCTAACAAATGGTGGGATAGGCTTGCTAGACAACCGGAGGGCACGCCTGCAATATCAATAAGAGAGGGGATGGCTGGCTGGCTGTACACGTGTGTGTGAGAGACGGGTCAGGAGGCATGCACGAATGATGAGGGGGGACGATATGGCTGTGGTAAGCAGACGTAACTACATAGGAAGATCAATCGTCCTTTGTCAGAGAAAGGAGAGACATAACTCCTGAGGTACGTCGATCGATGGGGGGAATAGATAAAGTCGACCTACGTATATGTTGGGAGATCGATCGATATACATGCATGTGTGTGTTAGAAGCAAATGAGGCACGGGGATAAGGATAGAGTGAGAGGGATGCATCTAGGAGGTGGTGCGAGAGTCATACTATATCGAGGGGAAGGAGTGTGCGAGTACGAGATCGATGAAAAGAGTGGTGGGAGTGAGGCATGGATGGTGATAAGAGAAGAGGGGAAGCTTGTGTTTGTGCTAGGCACACCTGGCTAGAGAGGCATATCGATCGATGTGTGCCGTAAAGAAGGAGCTGGTCCTACACACACCATGGGTGAACGACCTAAAGTGAAAAGACGAATTTGTGCGATGGAGCTAGAGAATGCTGAGGGAGGATGAGAGGGATGCAGGTGTATGCATGCACGAGAGAAAGTTAGCGCTAGCTACAAAGATAAGAGGATTTTGTGGGTGTAAAAGATGAATAGAGATCATACTTCATTATAAAAAGCGAATTCAGATATTTGAAGAATTTATCATAGTGTTTTAAACCGACGCATGTGTCAATATATATAACGGTGATACACATGGTGGGGTTATGAACATGTTATACTACATATAATATATTTTATCTCTACTCTTATAAAAAATATAGTTGTTGATGATGGTGTGCCTGCCATCCTGCAATATAGGTCGTCCGATTTATATCTGACGGATAGGAAGGAAACTATGGCAATTTTGAAAAAAGATACCCACACCCCTCTCCATATTTGCAAATTAGGCGTCCCCTTGATCATGTTGATGTTCTGTGGAACGGATGGGCACCTTGCTAGTACTACATATAATATATAGAACATTGATCATAATTTGGGCTAATGTGTGGCTTTTGCAGCTCAGGTCTAAATACTTGTCATAATGTAGGGGCCGGGCACTATACTATGTGTGATAAACACGGTGTACGTATGGAACATGGTTTAGATTATGAATATATAGTTAGTACATCAAATGTACTATTATTTGGAACCAACATCAAGTGTATTCAAAAAATAGAATTCGAGTTCATGTAGTACAAATAGTTCATATCTATCTCTATAGTAATCATGTGGTGTGTTATTAAGGTAATACACGAATGATGGTTGAAGTTGGCAACAGTCATGATTGTAGATTCTTATTGTAATAGAGAAACAAATTCAAATTCAGTTCGAATTGCAGCGGTAGTATAGACATTTGGAATGCACTAAAATGTTGGTATGAGTAGGTTACATGCATCATACAACAAGCGAAAAAATTTAATTGGACATAACATGGATTCATACTCCATCCTTCTTCCATCTATATAGGTCGTATTGCGTTTTTTAAGACCGCCTTTGACTATTGACAAGATTAATAGTACATGACATGCACAATGTGAAAATTATATCATTGAAAGAACCTTTCACAAACGAACTTAACGGTGTGCTTTGTGTAAGTTGCATGTCATATATTATTGCTCTAATATTTGGTCAAAGTTACCATCAAAAAACGCATTAGGCCCTATATAGATGGAAGGAGGGAGTAGCTTTGAATAGCATTTTTATAGTAAAACGGGGCAAGACTCTCTCTTAGTGTGGTGTGAATAGTTTTGTTTTTTTCATTTTATTTTTGGTTGAGGGAAGTGCGAATTGATTTGGTACGTACATGTACAATATTACACATTAGGCTTGTCCCTGAAATTCAACTTGTGCCTTGTTATATCCCAAAAAATTCTGATATGGTGCTCCCAAAACTGGCGCCTTCACAACCTGCACCTTGCTATCCCGAAATTACAACGCGCACGAAAACTCCCTCCAGCTGCCAAATCCCGACACGCAAAATCCCCCTTCTAACCCTGAGCCGAAAGGGCCGCGAGTTCAATTCCGTGGGGGGTACTTTTGTAACACACCCTACATTTTGGACAAGCGCGTCCCTAAGTCATGGTTTACCCCCTCCCATCGCCTCCTTTTTGCCATTCGAAATCCCAGGCCGCCATAACCTCTCCGCTCCAGCCGCGAAACCCCACCCTCCTCCGTCCGCCACCTCACCGCTGCCCAGCCGGAGCCTCTTCCCCGACGACGTAGTCCACCGCAACAGCTCGACGTACCTTGTCCACCTCCCCGGATGAGGATCTGTCGTCCATCTCGTCGTCCCACCGGTTCAGCCGCCCCGTCCTCCACCTCCAAGGAGCTGCTCCGATGATCGCCTCGTCTATCGTGGCTGCTCCATCCCCACAGCGGCTCCTTAACCTGCTCCACCGGAACCGCAACATCCTCACTGACTCCTCAAACGAAGTCAAGGACTACTCGGCGCCACCAAAGAGGTTGTACACTCATCGCATCGCACCTTCTCCTTAACTCAACCTCCCGACGCCGATGGTGCTCCATCCCGCACCCCCATGGAGCGGCTACCTTGAAGCCGGCACCACGGGCGACATCTCCACGACGGCTCTCCCCCAGTGTGAGGCCCCTTCGGCAGCGGCATTGATACCAGTCGGACCTGCTGCTGCTGCTCCGGCTCTCGCTCACTCGCTCGCGCTGCTGCTGCTCCAGCTCTTACTTGATCGCTCGCTCACCCAGCTGATGCTTCTCCGGATCTCGCTCGCTCGCGCTGCTGTTGCTGCTCTTCCACGTGCACGTGCTGCTGCTCTGCTCCGACTTAGCTACACTTCAGTCGACTAAATCGACTTTTGGGTTAGTCGATTTTCAGGGGGTGGGGGGCTCGCCGGAGTTAAGGAAGAACCACCCGCAGTAGGGACGGGGGCTCGCCAGAGAGGTACCCCACTATCTATCTTAGGGTTCA